>NC_048423.1:25798443-25799825 GCF_013103735.1 Etheostoma cragini | reverse complement strand
TTATACATGTGTGAGATTGGTTGCCATAGTTATATACTAACTGGATGTCACTTGTACTTGTAGTGTTAGGCAGGTTGATTCTGTCAGCACTTGATTCTTTACCAAGTTTGGTCTTTAAACTTTGTTATTACAAAAGTATAGCACTTGTTCAGGATTATTTTAAATAAAGGTCAGGGTTGGAATTGTTTTTCCACAAATGACAAATGTATGTCTTTTTATAAAGCCAAATACATATGCTGCCAAATATTACTAAAAGATTATTGAAGAATTATTTTTTTCACTCTATACTTTTGAAAAATGTTTTTATTTTTTATATTGTATGGCAGGGAATTAGGCATGTGTGTGTGTGTGTTCTGGTTATGTGAGAAGAGATATTATGTGTTTGGCACTAATACCTTGACATTGATCGTTTTAGTCTGAATATTGTCTTCAAGTGGTACTGATCACTTATAGTAACAACTAACATTTTAATTTCCTCGAAACCAATTAGTATCTCTACCAGCTGTCTCAGGTGCAGATTCGCATGTACCGGATACACTCATAAAATCAAGTATTTTTCCCAAAAATTCATACTCCTGTAAATAATCCGGTAAAAAATAATAATAACTTTAGCAGTGAAGTCAAGAATTCATGGGCCAAAATTTGATTGATTGAAATTACAAGGTGTAGCTGGGCCAAGCACAAGATAATAATTTTTAAGATGATTAAATACATTCAGAATAAAATTACAAATGTCAAGGTAATGCATACTTCATACCAGATTCAAATGGTTTAAGACTTTGATTTTAACATTGTAAACTTAATAACAATCTAGAGGTTTTAGGAATAAACCTGTTTCAACTATATTGTGGTTGTGTTTTAAGTATTTCCATTTTATGATACTTTGTACTTCTTCTCTGGTACATTTATGTGACAAGTGTATAGTGAGTTGGCAGAACAGAGTTAACATAGGTGAGCATTTGGTGTTTGAGATTGTTATTCTAAAGAAGAATAACAATCTCAAACACCAAATGCTCACCTATGTTAACTCTGTCTAATAGATTACTGTAAATGGAATAAGGTAAAGTGATTGTTTGAGGTACTTCATTTACACAAGTAACAGTTACTTGGTCTTTTCAATCGATTTGCATGGTTTAAACTAGTAAATCAGAATCCCTCTTCAAGTAACTAAAAACAAAAAATTCTAAGTTGCAGGAATTGTCACATTAGTTAGCCCAACTAAAATAATTGTGTTTAGAGTACACACAAAGTACAGTTCACATGACATTACTCAGTTGTTTGAAATAGTAATTCTGAGTAGTCTAAGTCAGGAGTACATCTAAAGTAAATTGTCAAGTACACTGCACAAAATGTCTTTAGTTACTTAAACTCAAGAGTAAGTA
>NC_048423.1:25776071-25798343 GCF_013103735.1 Etheostoma cragini | reverse complement strand
GTCAGGAGTACATCTAAAGTAAATTGTCAAGTACACTGCACAAAATGTCTTTAGTTACTTAAACTCAAGAGTAAGTATACTATACTAAACAAGTATTTGTTAATACAACACGCAATACCTATTCTACTGTACTCAGTTTTTTAAGTGCAATCGGTTTGCATGCTTTTTTCGAGTAAGGTTAACTAATCGGATTTTACAGTGTAGTTAGCAGTAATAGATAGCAGATATACATAGCAGTAATATAATGTAATTAAATGCAGTACATTTACTCAAGCAATGTACTTAGACACAATTTACTTTACTGTGGTTTTCCCATTTCATGCCACTTTACACCTTTACTCCACTACATTTTAAGGAGGACATATTTTATTGAACAGCTAAAGTTATGTTTTAATTTTCTAATTTAGATTTTACCTACAAACCAGCTAAATTAGCCTAAACTCAACCAACTTAAACACATTAGTACAAAGTTGTTAGTCATATGGATCTTTTGTATCTACAGTTTATTTCTATTTCAACAATTTCACAACGTGAAGTTCTAAATGCTGATAACTTGTAGATACATGCTATATAATTTATTTATCGAATCGCTAAACTGAAATTCACTGGGTCAGTGTGGGACAAATCAAGCTAAATAAACTAACAGTAATATAAAAATACCATTAGTGTAGAAGGCTAGTATCGGTGGGTGTGAGTCAATGATCACACCAAGTATAAGTGACTGCATTTAATCCAAGCCTTCAAAAACTGAGAGATGATACAGACCAGAAAGGAAGTGAACCAGGCCACCGGGCATTCTGATTGGATAAGACAGCACAAGACGGTGGCTTATAATGAACAAACTGAATAATCATTTAAGTAAATGATCTACAATAACGACCCATTGTCTTGGTTGAAGTTTACTACCCATGGTACATTTTGTTTTTCAGAACAGTACAGTTAAGTTACAGCAAAGTTAAATTACAGCAAATCGAAATGTGTCAAACAAGCCCTTCGGCTGCATTTCTAAACACCTGACTGAGTTATTTATACAGGCTGCGCACAGGATGGAAGAAATGTTCAGTTACCCATAGGTGTTCATAACATAAAGTCAGACTTAACATATTACTAGTGCTGTCAAACTACTAAAATAGTTAATCATAATTAATCACATTAATGTCATAGTTAGCTTACAATTAATGTACTATTTTTATCTATTCTACATGTCCATTGATTTCTTTTTGTCCCATTTTTTGTTCTCATTTTACTGCTTCCATCAACTTGAAAAGTGAATCTGCTTGTTTTGCGCAAATGTTTGTTGTTTTTTTAAATTGAAAACGAAAGGAAGCATGCTTGACTGGTGTAGCTGTTCCTGAATCAACAGAGTAGATGAGGGGGATTTCTGCCAGAAAAGTCCCAAGTACTTGAGATGCCTGCACAATGTTGACCCACAATTTTGACATACTGATTGTTTATCTTCCTTATCAAAAAGCGATGATTGCTAAAGCCCTTCAGTTATGTCATATTATATCCTTTTTCACTTAGTTTTGGGATATATTCTTGTAAAAAAATATGTATGTTAATAATTCTAAAACACAAAAGTCATTATGAGATGAGGTTTGCAATTTAATTTCATTGGTGAATTCATTGTGATTCTGGTGTGTCAATGCTTTTCTAAAACGGAAAGGCAATGATGCTAGCTAGTTTGCTGACTTGGGAGTTGTCCAGAGTCTACAAGACTTTACTGTTACACTTGGATAGACTTTACAGAGTTTCACAGAGTAATGTGAAACATTCATTTAAGGCAGAAAGGTTCTGTTATTCACTGGCGTGGTCAGGATAGGATGTGAAAACATGGACTATGTGAAACTTATGTGCTGGTCTTGTACAAACAGCTTCTTTCGTCAGTTGTGTTGTTAGCCTTGCATATATATTTTTAAAATAGTGTTAGAGGAAGACAATGCTAGCAATGTAATGTCAATGTTTTCTGGACAAAAATAACCCTTGAAAACACTAAAGAAGGAAATGCTCTGTAGGGGACTACAGTGTTGCCTCCTTCCTGTCTTACCTGAGACACATAGATGTACTTGGTAATAACCTCTGCGCGGGTCTGAGGTGTTAGCTTGCTTAGCACCATGAGCTGGACCCACTGTGACACTCCATTGAACAGAGCGATGGAGCGCTCCAGAGTTGGGTTGTCCACCAGGCAGCCGTGGATAACGTAGCTCTGGTAATCAGTAAACTGGAGACAAAAGGGTATCTCAGATACAATATCCAGCTTTCAATTTGAAAATCTAATCTATAGGGGCCTACAGGGCTCTGTCATTTGTCTGCCAGATTTAAAATAGGTTGTCTGCTAACTCAATATTCTCACCTGATGTGATAGAGTGAATTTGATGTAATTTCCAAATGACAATTATTCATCTTTTGAAAAGAATTGATGTCAATACCATTGCAATCCTCCAAAGCATTTTTTTTATTTATTTATAAAATCTTTAATCCTTTAGAAGTCAATTTCTGTCCATAGTTGGGAAAATTTTAATAGTTATGTGAACTGAATGGGCAGCTAATCATGTCATTAGATTACATTTCAATGACACACATTCAGATGCTCATTTCATTATGAAAACCACCCACCAAATGTCAAGTCAAGTCAATGCGGGTGAATTTAGCAATTTTCAGGTAACACTGTCAATCTATTTGACAAATTGGCAGGTAGCCATTGAGAATTGTGGAATTATTTATGTTTTTTTTACAACTCTTGTTCTTTTACGTTTCAAAGATGTCCGCCATTTTGTTGGATTTTAGCAAAAAAAGCGGCAGCACATTACTGGGGTAAAGACGCTGGCTAAAACAAACAACCAACAAAAAGATGAGCCTGAGTCAAAGAAAAGTAAAAGACGTTTTAATACTAAGTGGACAATTGGCGACAACGGCAAGGTTTGTAAGGGGCTGATTTATGACAGCAGTACAGAATAAAAGTACTGCAGTGACTGTTGTGTGTATCAAAGAAGCCAAATCCTTTTGTTATCGAGACTAAATAATTAAAAAGGAGTAGCAATTAGTGAGTCATGAGTCATCAGAAAACAACCTGCATGCGATAAGTTGTAAACTATGAAAGAATGCCCTTCCAGAGGAGACCGCTGCAGTCAAGGCACTGACGTCCATGAAAGCAACGCAGTTGGAGAGGATGTTTTGGAACGTTCATGTGATTTCTGTTTCTAACCTTTATGAGACAAAAAAAGTTGGCTGCCCATCAAAAAAATTAATTTCAGACCCTGATTACTACTCCGTATTGGTCTATACATGGTGTGTCTGACATTCCAAAAAACAGAAAATACCCAATTATTGGACAGAAACCAAACTGTTTGTAGACATACCGATATCCTCCGTATAGACTTGAACTCCAGGAAGGTGAGATGCTCAGCCAGCTCCATGGGCTCCAGGTGATCAAAGAGCAGTGATGCCTTGCCTTTTTTTGCCTGCTTCTTGCGCTGGGTCAACTTACGCATCCAGTCATATGATGGACTGCAAGAAGAACAATTTCAAAACAAGAAGCACACTCATTCTAGAAAAGATCTAGAGGAGATATACATTCTACACAAGTTGTAGCTAAAAGACTACAATGTGAAGAATCACCAGAATGGTGCATTATGGTCTTAGGTAGTTTAAGCTATGTCTATGAATATTTTCAGTCCTGTTGGTCCTTTGTTACAGTATGTAGCCACTGCAACACAAGAACAACTTGGATAACGTATTCCTAGAAAGGTTTTACCACTCAATCACAAGAGTTTCTCATTTAAACATTTTGGACCAGAAATTTGGTATAGAGTTAAAATTGGAATTGGTTTAGTTTTACACTAAGGACCAGATTGGTACACTTGGTAATACTGATCAGGTCAAAAGTTTCAACAAATATATCTGTAAGTTGTCTTACATGGTGGATATGTCAAGGAGCTTGAAATGCTCGTCACAGCCGAGCTGAGCAGCCACACCTCTGAACTCCTCTGTTATCCGGATCAGACCGAAGTCCAGGTTGAACTCTGCAGGGAATGTCACAATCCAGTACCTGAGCACACACAGAGATTTCAGCAGCAAATATTTTGAAAGTAAAAGGATGGAACCATGATAAACCTGTGCCACAATGGATACATCCCATTTTAGCTCCAAAAACTTTCCATTGAATGATGAATGATACTTGTGACCTGTTGGCATGTGACTCACTTGTGATGCCCCTAGAGATTATGTCACATTTCAAATTTAGAATTGTGGGCTGTTCCCACACCTTAAAAAATAGTTCTAGAGCAATGTTGTCCTTAAATCAGTCACTGGTTAGTATCAAGATATAAACAAAAGCTAAATGTTGATTCTCATTTGCCATGTGTATTGTGACAATGCAACCTAACTGTGGCCTCTGAGAAGTGCATAACTAGTAGTATAGTTATAGTATATAGTATATATAGTTATATAGTTAAAACTATAAACTTGAATTGTATGCCATACTGCACGTTTTAGGTGAATAACTACAGTAAATGAATAACATGAGTTGGAATTAGGATTAAGTAGCCTTAGCTTTTCTGCTGTCTTGGTTTTGGATTTCCCAGAGGCAGCAAAATCCAGAGTAGAAAGTGTTAATGTGTTGCAATGGATGACTGTGTATGTAATCCCTTACCTCATTAAATAACAAATCTTCAACCTGGTTCTCTGGCAGCTGTCACCTGTGCAGTCCCGGTACGTGGAATTCAATTAAGGATTTTCTCCAAAATTTGACAAACTGATAAACTGCAACGTATGATAAATCAGTACATTGAAGAAATAACATACGTACTTTTACTTGAGTTGGCCAAGATGGTGTCTGTTTGAGCACTTGCTGAAAACTCAGTCTGCATCATAAATTAGTATATTCTTGGCCTTCAAGACCCAATCATCTGTTCTGATCATATTAATTTCAAACTGTTACTTTTTCACTCCTTAACGGACTAATTTGTTAAATAAATTCTCAATTATCTTTGTTTTATGCCCTGATCACTTTCTCCTAAGCCATTGACAAACCACTGTCTCAACAGTATCTGGGACGCAATATAGCAACTGTTGTCGGATATTGTGCTACATTTCAACTAAAAAATGAACAAGATTCAAACGAGATGCAATACATGCAATACATGGTTCTCTTTCAACACATGAAAATCAAGTTTCAGAACCAAGGCCTGAAAATAACACCTGACTACCCGCCAAATGCAGGTGAATTTAGCAATTGGCTGGTAACCCTGTCAATCCACCTGCCACATTTGTAAGTAGTCAATGAGAATTGAGTGATTCAGCAGGTTTTTTTGCAACTCTTATTCTTCTACATTTCAAAGTAGTCCATCATTTTGTTGGATTTTAGCTAAAATGTGGTAGCACATTACTGGGGTAAAGAACAACCAACAAAAAGATGAGCCTGAGTCAAAGAAAAGTAAAAGAAGACATTTTAATACTAAGTGGACAATTGGTAAAAACGGCAAGGTTTGTAAGGGGCTGATTTATAACGGCAGTACAGAATAAATGCACTGCACTGACTGTCCTGTGTATGGCGAGAAGCCAAATCCTTTTGTTTTTGAGACTAAAAACTTAGAAATTAAAAGCAATTAAGGTCACGAGTTATCAAAAAGCCACCTCTACAACTATCAAAGACTGCCCTCCGGTTTGATGAGGTTTACTTGGACCCCAAAGACTCTCCTCACAGTATAAAGTGATTGTGGGAAACATGTATCCGTCACAGATGCAGTCTAATTAACCGAAAACACTCTAAACAGTATACAAATAGTAATTAGTTTAGGCATGGGTTTTGCCTGTACAGAGTGTACAGCAGGCAGGACATTATGCAGATTAAATAGTACACTAATACAACCATAGACACTTTGTAATTTGGGAATAAAAAACCAGGTCTCTCCTGTTATTTTAATTTGTCTGACAATTTTGGCATCAGCCCTTAAAAACAGATATTCTTTTGTTTTGTCACAGTAAGCCATTTTCACTGCCGTCTTCATGCAAATCTCACTCCTTCTTTACCTTCAGATGTTTGTTTTCTTCTAGTTTTGCACAAGCCTGAAAAAACGTCATAAACACGGCCACTTGCTGCTGTGAATTTTACATTTTGGGCTGAATTGGAGATTGCACAAATTTTGTATAGAGGAGCTGGCAGGGTAAAGACTGTGTGATGTCTGATCCAACTGATTCAGAGTTCGATATTCTCAAATGCAGCTCTACAAGGTAATGTCTAGATAATTTCAGGTTTGCGGTGCATGTCTGAAGGGGGCTTATGGGAGGGTTTTGTAGCACCCAGAGAACCCACATGCCACTTAAGGAGAACCCGCAAGTTCATACAGCATTTTCGATACATCAAGCTTTGGCAAAAGTTCAACAAAGAAGCTCTTTTCTCTTCAGATCTCCTTTGTCCCTCCATGCGTAAATTGTTACTATCTGTTCTTGCTGTTATTTTGTCTGTCTTTATCATGCATACATTTGAGACTGTCATTTCATGAAATGCCCTAAAGACTGACAACTACAATGGCAGCAAATGAGGTAGTGAAGGAACTGAGAAAATCATCATTGGACAGGACAATGAAAATGTTTTGTCTTGATCTTTCCTCAGCCTTAATATGTACCCATTTTACCCAAAACCATGATGTTTCCTTAAACCTAACCAGGCCATTTTTGTGTTATCATAACCAAGCCTTGTATGTATTCCAGGTTTTGATTTAGACATCTCTACCTCGCTGAAACTGACAACTATAAGCTTTATGCGAAAAAAAATCCAATATGACTTCACTAAAATGTGAATGAGTATATGATGTAGTACGAACCTAAGCGCTCTAAAAACCAAGGGAAAACCCTAAATTTGGCTCTTTTAACAATAACAACCATATACTTCCGCAATAAGGGAAAAAAATGAGTTAGTGGTAATGTAAATCATGTGCAATGAAATCTTGGTTTTGATACTTAAGTTGATTTCCTGTGCCATGATAAATATGTATCAAGGGCATCACTTTACAGAAGTACATATCTTCAGCAAGGTTAACTAAGATAGCCAGCAGTGTTTCAACCAACTGTTTGAACACTGGGTTAATGTGCATTAGCAGTATTTCCCACAGACGTCCTGGGATGAGGGATATATCGTCAGTAGTTTTCCCGCCAGTTCTGAGGATGTGATGTACCAGCGATGCATCAGCAGCAGGCTGCGAGGGAGTAAGTTGGCCTGCAGCTCCCCTCTGTCATCTAGGAAGAGAAGGGAGTCGCACTATGACATTTTAACTTTATTAAACAGGCACTACAATAATATATTTATACTGGAAGCCTAATCATGTTGAAATCCTAAAGGATAATTATTTTGTATTTTCAACAAATCAGATAAATCGACCCAAACCAAAAAGCGTGAACCCTTATTACCTGGGATTAAATGCAAATTCCTTTTACAAATGCAACATGTAAGCACAACATTACATTAATTGTTAAAGGTATTGATAGTAGATTTTGACCCAGGCCCCTCTACAAGACAGGGTCTCGAGATTATGAACACGTGCAAAGGTCACCAATAACCCCTTCCGTTTTAGTTCACAGTAATATTTTAATCAAAGGACCCAGAGTGAGCCCCTGACAGTTTATCATTAAGTCATCCAGCCTTACCAAATATATGAATGCATTCGTTTATGAGAGTGTCCAGAGATGCTGCCTTCCCCAGTTTGGACGATCCCATAGTGCCCAGCTGGAAGAAGGATGGGGTCAACACTTCCTGCTCACTGTTATGGACCAATCAGGGTTTTTCTGGAGCAAGAGAGAGACAATCCTTAGTATAGAAGTTATATATAATAATATAAAAATGAATGTATTGGGCTAGTTTGGTGATCATGTGAAGTCGAATTTGCTCATACATCGTGTATCACATATCATTAAATAGCTTAAAGCAGATTATTGCCGATAGGCATCTTTTCATAATGTAATCCAGTTTGGCCTCAAAGTGATGCTAATCTGTATGGAATCTTTCTTTATCTCCTTTACAAACAGAGGCAGTCTTCAACCATTTTATCATAGATATATCATATAGATACACACAAGACCCTGCTGCATTTTGTCTCTGCCAGATTTTGAACATTTAAGATACACATGTTATTATGTGTGTGAAACTTGTACCATTCCTACAAAATAACATTAACAGCAAACACTTTATGCAGAAACAATATGTATTAGTAAATTAGTACATACAAATATAGAAAACTTGCAGACACATTGTATATTTAAAGCTAGCCAGGGTGTAAGGGTTGGGTATGTATTCCAATCCATCAAACCTCCAATGCTTGTTTATACTTTGTGATTGCTAAAGGAGGAACCAAGAAGGACGGCAAAGCACAAACCCTCGCTCAAAACCACTGAAATCAATGTTGTGTTTTTGCCAAAATGCAGTGCTAAGATATTAAGGCATTTGAAAATGTCAGTAGTGAAACCCTACAACTGACAAAAAATTATATTTGTGTCGTGTAGACCTTCAGGGCCATGTGAATGCAGAAAGTTTAAAGCGAGCTTTACAGGTTAGGTGCACTGCTTAACCATCAGATATAGTTATATTGATGGCTCGCGTTGAAGCATTAAATAGAATTATATAAAATACAAAATGTACAGTCCAGGAGGAGGCAGCATTCAAGCAAGGAACTCTGTTTCTGCAGCATTGCTAAAACAAGCAGTGGTGATCTAGTGATTTTCTTATACAATAAGTCTTCTTAATTTTTATCTAAAAGGATTAAATGAACTCAAAGGATTGGATGGTCTTTGAAACAGTTGATATTTGACGGATTTTTCACCAGCCTTGGCCTTCCTCCCATTGAGTGATTTTTGCCTGAGTGGATTTCTTGGCCAGGCCTCTGGCCCTTTTACAATCCACAATAATCCACAAAAGCAGGTAATTATGTCACGCAGTAGCAGCAAGAAAGCACTTCACAATGAAGAAGACTATGTCACTTTGGACATTTTGAAAGATATGTTGGAAGAACAAAGGAAGTTTTACACTGATATGCTTGATAGACAACAATCATGCTTCCTGTCTTTCACAAAAACAGTGCTGGACTCCGTAAACACTAGAATTGATGGGATCATTAAAGATGTGCAGGAGGTGAAGACCAGCCTTCAGTTCTACCAAGCTCAAGTGTCTATGTTAATGAAGATTTTTCAGATCGCATTAGGAAGAAGAGGGCCGAACTGCTACCAGCTATGAAGGAGGCCAGAGAGAGGGGAAACTTTGCGGTTATTAGCTATGATAGACTCATAGTTAAACCCCGTCAACAAAACCAGGTGGCAACTACCATTGGAGTTTAAATAATTCCTTTCATCGTACATGCATGATGTTTTCTTTTGATCCAGTCCACATGCATGATGATTTCTTCTGATCCAGATCAAAACAGTATTCTCCAACTAGAACAGAATTATTCTGGCTCCTATGAATACCATTGTGAAAGTACTTTTAAAACTTTGATAAATTCTCTTAGTATTAGACATGATCTTTCTTTTCTTCATATTAATGTTCGCAGTTTGGCCAAAAACTTTGTGGGTTTATCCACTTGCCTTGAAAATTTGAATTATACCTTCAATGTGATAGGGCTTACTGAAACATGGCTGACCGACAGAACAGCTGGAAATTTTCATCTTGAAGATTACAAACATATTTTTAGATGTAGAAAGGGAAGGGTGGGTGGAGGGGTTTCTCTGTTTATCAATTCAAATCAACATTGTAAAGAAAGATGTGACATTGAAAAGCTTTTAGATTCTTCTCCAGAAGTGGTAGCATTAGAAACTAATTTTGTAATAATTATATGTATCTATAGACCACCAAATTGTGACCTCTCTGCATTTATTATTGACATCTCAAATGCTCTGGATATCATTTCTAATGAAAGGAAAAACTGTTACATAATGGGGCACTCTAACATTAACATTGAAAACAGTCAGTGTCAATAAATTCATTAATTAACGTATTTCCCTATGTATTCCTATAGCTTTAATCCTATGATTTCAGTCCCCACCAGAGTGACTAATACCTCAGCAACTCATATCGATAATATTTTTACTAATGCATATAACACGCATATGAAATACGTTGTCCTGTGTATTGATGTGGCTGATCACTGTCCCATATTTCTAATCGCTGGTAACGAAAGTGAAAATTGCCCCCCTTTACAAAATATTACATATAGACGAATTCTCAGTGAAAGAAATGTGGTACATTTCAGACAGGCTTTAAGTCAATTATCATGGAGTGAAATCTATCAAACAGTAGATTCTCAGAAGGCCTTTTCATTGTTTTCAAAAAATGTTACAACTTATGTTGTCCTCTCCAACCAGTGCCTTTGAAACATAAATTGTCCAAACCATGGATAACTCCAGCTATCATAAAGTCAATAAAAAACATAAATAGATTATATAAAAAATACCTTCTTTGTCCTACTCCATTTAAACTGTTAAAATTTCAAAAATATAGAAACAGACTAAATCATGTCATAAGAGGAGCAAAAATCCACTATTACAATGTGAAATTAGTTGAACATAAAAATAATCCATCCTTGTTGTGGAGAACCATCAATTGTATTCTTAATAAAAAACAGTCGAAAAAACATTTACCAAATGAATTTAGGATTGACGATTCTATTGTTTCGGATCCACTGCAAATTGCAAAAAGATTTAATACCTTTTTTTCTGATGTAGGTCCAACATTAGCCTCTAAAATTCCATCTAGTCATTTAGGACCATTAGAATACATGAATCTCCCAACAACTGAGGATTTAAATTTTACATCCGTTACCGAGGATGAGATTAGAGATATAATTGTCAATTTAAAAGACTGTTCACCAGGACATGATATGATTGATAGTAAAATATTAAAAGCAATTTACCCTGACATCATTAAACCATTACTTTATATTTTTAATCTTTCACTGGGTCAAGGAATTGTGCCAGTAGAGTTGAAAATAGCAAAAATTACACCAGTTTATAAAGAAGATGACCCTGCAATTTTTAACAACTATAGACCAATTTCTGTGTTAGCAGCCCTGTCCAAGGTTTTAGAAAAACTTGTTTACACAAGATTAATCCAACATCTGGACAAAAATAATATCTTATATGCTCACCAGTATGGTTTTATGAAACAACACTCTACTTGCATGGCACTTGTCCATTTTTTGACTGAAATATATAAAGCAAAAGATAGGAAAGAAAATGCTGTAGGTATTTTTCTGGATCTTTCAAAAGCATTTGATACCGTTAATCATTTAATTCTATTGAAAAAACTCTCACATTATGGTATACGTAACAAGTCATTACTCTGGTTCACCACTTATCTTTCAGACCGGTCTCAAACTGTCAGCTATAATGGGACAGCTTCCTCCCCCCCTTTCCCTTCAGTGTGGCTTACCACAGGGTTCCATCTTGGGTCCCTTGTTATTTTTATTATATGTTAATGACCTTCCTAATGTCTCAGATAAACTTTCAAAAATGTTATTTGCAGATGATACAAGTGTGTTTTACTCTCATAAAAGCCCTGTAATTTTAATAAAAGTAGTTAATGAAGAACTGGACAAGTTATCTACTTGGTTCAAGTCTAACAAGTCTAATTGTCTCTCAATATAAAAAAAACAAGTTATATGTTTTTCGGTATTAAGTCAGATACAATTAAATCTTCAATGAAAATTCAAATTGATGATATCTCCATTAAAAATATTAAAACTGCTCGTTTCCTTGGCATTATATTAGATGACTCTTTATCCTGGAAACCTCACATTAGTGCCACAAGTACAAAATTAGCTAAAGTGGTCGGTGTACTAGGAAAAACTCGGCACTTGATTAACAGACAAGTTGCGATTATGTTGTATTACTCAATGTTGTATCCTTATATCAATTATTGCAATGTTGCTTGGGCTAGTACCCACCCAACTAAACTGGAATCTATCTTCCGACTTCAGAAGCGAGCCTTAAGAATAATATTTTGTGTAAATCGTAGGCACCCCTCTGAATCACTGTTTTCTCATGCAAGTATTCTTACTGTATATCAAGTGAATCAACTCCAAATTGCTTTATTTGTTTATAGCTCTATAAAAAAGTTATTTCCCCAGCACCTTTGTAATATTATTATTTTTAATTATGAATTTCATCAGTATCCAACTCGTAGTAGTTGTCTTGTTAGGCCTCCCTACTCTCGCACGACTCAAACCCAGTTTAGTGTGTTGTATAGAGGGTCAAAGATATGGAACAGTCTCCCCACTTCACTCACTGAGCTTTCTAAAGAACTTTTTAAACCGAGAGTCAAATTGTTGCTCCTAAGTTCTCTGAATTTTCCATTTGGGTTTATGCTCTAAATCTATTTTTAAGTTGTTTCATACAAATTAAATGTGTTTTGGTTTGTTTGATTTTTTTCTTTTTTTTTCTTTTTGTTAGTTTTTTTTGATTTTATTGTTTGTTTGGTTTAGTTTATTTTTTACATAATAACATAAATTGTTTTTTTAAATTGTTAAATGATATTGTTTTTATGGTGATCGCCACTTATTAAGCCCCTTGGAGGGTTTTTCGGCAATCATCCGTCACATCTTTTTGTGTAATATTTAATACTGTCTTAATGTTTTTGTAGTGAAAATAAAATAATCAATCAATCAAAAATGTACTCTCTGTCACCAACCAAGTTAAAAAAAAAAAAACTATGTCCAACCTGTGGATGAAATCTCTTTTCTTTCTGCCAATTTTAAAATAGATGGGTCCTTTATTTCTTAATGCCAAATGTAATAGCTAGGCTGGTAAAGGTTCATGAATAATTTATTGATGCTTGTGGTGCACTTTTATCCTGCACAACAGCTCAATTCCTCGAGAACTATCCATTTTTTAAAAGGCCTGACTTTTTACAAAAAGCAGTTTCCAATGACAGCTACTCAGATGGTTAAGTGCATGATATCTGACCTGGCAATTAAATGAATCCTACATCTAACCATGCTTCTTAGTCAAATCCATTTAAGGCCTGTGGCTTTTCTTAAGGCTGTTTCTAGCAGAGAAAATGTGTAGCCAGTCCGATTCAGAAAGCAGGTTTAGTGAAAACTCTGAATTAGTTAACCCTGAGATGAGGGAAACTCTGGGTATTCTGTTTCAAACCGGAGAGAGAAGGGGAACTCCAGCCCATTTCAGAAAGAGATAAACCTACATAACTTTATTTGTCCTCATATCACTAACACCACCCATCATGTTCTTCCTATCTATCAGTTATGAATCCTACATAACCTTATCTGTCCTCATATCACTAACATCACCTATCATGTTCTTCCTATCTATCAGTTATGAATCCTACATAACCTTATCTGTCCTCATATCACTAACATAACCCACCATGTTCTTCCCTGTCTATCAGTTATGTAGCCTACATTACCTTATCTGTCCTCATATCACTAACATCCCCCCTCATGTTCTTCCCTGTCTATCAGTTATGTAGCGTACGTAACCTTATCTGTCCTCATATCACTAACGTCACCCACAATCCTATTTTTAAAAAAACATCTGCTGCGGAGCAATAACATGAGGTACAAGGCAATGGAGCCTTTTATACATTGTCGTTTTTCTTTAGTAACGACATCCATTTAACAATGGATAAATAGCGTCTTTAAACGCTTCATATTTTAAGTTGTTTGCTGAAAAAGTGATGCCAAAATGAATGAGAGTCAATGGGATGGAATGGAACGGTGGGTGATAGCTTATTAGCATCAAAGTGGCGTCATAGGAGCTATGCATTGCAGAGAGAAGCTTACCCCCTTGTTTTAGGGACTACAAAACAAACCACATCCATAAGCAATATAAGATGGACACATCTGGGGAAAATACTTCAGTGACATTTAGAAAAGTATCCCACCTAAAGACCTAAACATAAACTAAATTAAAATGAAAACAAACAGTTAGACAGCCTTGAATCAGCTATACAAAACTAACCCAAGTCCATTAGATTACCCAATTGCGCAAAAATGTTAACAGACAAACTGAAATCTATCAAATCATAAAAAGCTCATGGCACATTTTGCATAAAACTTCAATAATGAAAAACAATGCCCCTGAGTTACAGATTGCAATTGTTGTTCAACATGGTGCCGACATCTGGCTGCTTCCCCAATGCCTGGAACATGGGGCTGATCACCCCACTCCACAAACATGGAAATAAATCAGATGATTATAACTACAGAGGGATGTGTTTCCACAGCAACCTTGGGTCTGTACTCTACTAAACTCCAGGATTCTGTGTTCTGTGTTTGTCATTTCAAGCTGTCATTCAAGAAACGAAACACTAACTAAATGTAAAATTGGCAATCTTTCAAATTACCGAATCTCCAATCATATATATGATGTCCACCAAAAAGGGGGGGGGATGTTTGCTTGTTTCATCAACTTTAAATAAGCCTTTGACTCAATTTGGCATGAAAGACTTTTCTTCAAAATCCCTCAAAGTGGAATAGGTGCCAAGGTATATGACTTTATCAAATTTATGTCCAAGCACAACCAATCAATGAACAGAATATATTACTCAAGAGCGCAGGTTGAAGCAAGGATTATGTATAAGTCCTGCAATATTCAATCTGTACATAAGTTAATTTACAGACCAGTTGGACTGCTCAGCAGCGCCATACCTTACACTTTTTGACACAGATTAAATATCTGCTTTATGCAGATAACTGATCTTGTCTCCAACATAACCTCTCCATCCTGGACCAATGCTGCCATAACTGACCCTTAGAGGTCAATTTTAAGTTATCATGTCCTCAGGGTTGGAGTATTAGGAATCCTCAAAAATGTCTCACCAATTTATTTATTTAAATGGCTGCTATGCCACGGACAGGCCATATGACGAAAGGTTTAGCTTTTAATACATTTTCATTTTCAAGGTCCAAATTTGTAGTTGATTAGATGAAATCTCTAGGAGGAGTTTGATAAAGTACGACACGTGTAAATGACGAAAACTACACTAATTTTGCGCATATTCACAAAACCCTAAAATACGTTTTTTTATATGTTTAGTCCGCCAAAAAGGCTATTCTTTTGGAAAAATGGAAATAACAATAATCCTAACAGATTAAAATGATTTGGGGACCTCTTGTGATTTAGAAATAACCCCCCACATCTGGGTTTTGTGTGGCACATTTGCGAAGGAAAAGCAAAGCTTTTGATTTTTCTTAAATTTACTGATGTGTACCCGAGTTGGGTACCGGAGGCCGCAAAGGGCAGTCAAGTCAAGGTCACCGTATCGCACTTGGGTAGGGGTTCTGTATAGGGGGATTAAAGGCGCACAGGAAACAAAATGGAAATGGAAAAAATGATATACTTCCAGTCTGTTTATTCAACTATTAGTTGCATGATCCTTATTTTATTTAGTGTGATAATGACTTTAAAATGATTAATACAAGATATTTCTGTGGGCCTCTCCATACTTCTAAACATGGTTAATGAGTCCCCTATTCCCAAGTAAGAAATCAGTTGCTATCACCTGTGAGAGGCCAAAAAGATGTCACTGGCCAACAAAGTAAATTATTCTGTTACATCAACATCAGCAATCATGCCGCTCCATACAGCATCAACGCTGCATAATGTCATTGCATAATGTTGCATAATGTAATTGCATAATGCTGTATAATGTCATTGTTGTTATCACTGATACTTATTTGACAACCAGCAGTTGTCCACAACCTAACCGATAACTAAGTATGGGTACAAATAATTTGTAGGAAAACCAAAAGTGCCAAAAAGGTACCCCACATAAATGGAAATATATTTAGGATTGGTTATGTCATGAATTTAAGGCTTCAGTTCAAGGGAAAGGCTGAAAGAAATCAGAGACACAGAGACAGTGTGCCTTCATCCATTACTTCCCCATAGCTTTACAGAGCAAGTAGTTGTTTTGCTGCTTTATTAATGTTAACAAACAGCACCTCAATGTCTTGCAGGGCCAAATATTAAAGGCCCCATGTGTAGGACTTGAACATTTCTGACTGCCTGAGTAACTTTACCTTGTTAGCGAAAGGACCTATTTAAAGCTGTGTTCATGAAATTAGTGTATTTTTACATTATTATTTGGGATGCCAATTGATTCAAATATTCAATCTACATTGATGACTGGCTTACTAGTTCATGTCTCCATCTGAAAACCAATAAGACTGTCTGCCTGATGTTTTCCAAACAAAAGAAAAAGGTCTATATTTAGGTTTAATGTGTTCCTTAGAGGAGAGGAGCTTAACATTTTAAAGGAATTTAAATATCTGGCAGTGACATTGGACTTAACCTTCAAAGGTCATATAAAAAGGGTTGCAAACAAGGTCAAATTCAATCTAGAGAATTTCAAACAAATCAGGCCATTCTTAGTCTGAGAGCTGCAAGAATGTACATGTATCTACACACAATGATTTTCTCACACATGGAGTACTGTTTTACAAACTGTTTTAAACCTATTGCAGCACTCTTCAAGAGAGCCATTCAAATCTTGGATAAAAAAGGGTTTAAATTAAAATTAATAACAAACTGAGTTGTGAGAATTTAATTTGTTCTGCGTTTGTTTTCTTAATGTTTCTTAGACCTCTAGCTTGTATTTTTGACAACATCCATGCTTGCCAACTTTGTACCTTTGCTTGGATTGTTATCTGGACAAAACACTCCATAACCTTTTTACTCTCTGCTCTGAGTCGTGTTTTTAGGTCTGCTGTTGTACCGTGACAGAAATTAATATTGCAATAGAAAAATTAGCTATGGTGCTAACTCTAGCATATTGACATTCTGTACGTGTACTGATGATCATTAATATGCACTGTGCTAAAATGAATAAACAAATATAAAAATGTTCAATCATGATTAATCACATGATTTTTAAATTGTCAAATAATCACACATGTCTAGTCCATTCAAAATGTACATGTATATGTAATTTTCTGATGCTCAGGGTGTCTCAATTAAAAGAATGGATGTTAGCATTGACTTTTGACGATGTCATAAAATTGCTGGGGATTAGGGAGTTGTTTTCTTCCTTGTTTAACACCTTTGTCGATGTAAATGTTGCTCTTCACAGACTCAAGTTTATCCATTTATCCAAGTTTTAATCACCTAAAGTTTAGTAATGTTTATCTATATTATTCTGATGAAAACTGCGGTTTCCCAGCATAACATTTTTCTTGACTGGCTTTGTATCGGTAGCTGGCCAGTTAGTGAGCAAGCAAGCTGCTATTTGCCAGTAGCTAAAAACACAATAACACAATACAGTTGCCTTGTGGGTGTCAGAGAGAAAGGGGTTTGTTTTGAGAGACTTAGTTTGAAGATCGAGCTGGCTGGTGGAGTCTCTGGGGAGAGGAGACAACCAATGGTAATAATAAATGCTTTCAGGGTGAGACTCCGTTGATTATAGTAGAACTTTTTTATATTGAAAATTATAGCCACAATTTGGCTAATTGTGTCTAATTTTTTCATCTATGCTTCAGTGTAACAACAACACCAGGAGGGAGTGTATCCTGAGAGGCTTCGTCATCTACCTCAATGAAGACCCAGACACCTTCTTCAAAGAATATCTGGTAAATCCATCACAAAATGTTTGCCATGTAGTGTTGAACAGTTACTCCGTCTTACTTCTCCCATGGCACAATTTATTTATAACAACTATTTATATTTATAACAATAAATGCAGAAAAGGACTTAGCAACCACAGTCAGGGGATTTACATGATATGAAGAGATGGAGATCAGGAGCCTGAGGACGTTGGAGGCATCAAAAGTCCTTAACAACTTGGGCAATGTCATCGTGGGGTTTGTCATGCTTTTTGGGCTCATTTATACCCTTGATCTGAGTTTTTCAGACAACCTCAAATACACCTTTTTGAGTTTTTCCAGAAGCTCGTAATGCATTTGTATTGGCAAAGATACAAAAGCTGAAAATAAAGTTGTTTGCATAAGAGAACAAAACCATGTGACAATCTACCTTGATGGAGAATTTAAGACTGAGATGACATGGACATGGACACAGGTTTGCCCATTTCACCTCTCCATCACAATTTCTCGACTCTACCTCCTTGGTGCAATTCTTCTCTACATATTTAATTTCATGACTCTCGAGATGGGTTGAAATTGAGTTTGATTGGAAGTGACCAGAACTCTATTTTTTTAAATGTACCTTGCAAGTGACATTTACTTGAAGTTATATTTAAATGACTTCCTTGCTGGTTATAATCATGCAAAATGTTTTGTGATTATTTTATTTATTTTGGTAGTCTTAACAATGGTCCACAAAACTTGTTTATGTTAGCAGCTATGATAACACACCAACCACCAAGGCCCTTTTTAATTTAAATGAACATTGGGGAATTTTGTGTTTTCCGTAGCCTATTGGTTGTAGATGCCAGTTGAAGAGTTGTTTTTCCCCTTTATGTAATTGTAGTTCAAGGCAAGCAACTACAATGCACTTATCCAAATATAGAGGTTTTGCAATGTGTTCTATCCAGCTATAGCAGGAGTGTCAAACTTCACTAAGGGGCACACTGAAAAATGTGTAGGCTGTAGTGTCTTTGATTTTGAGATTTGGGATAGATGGCCATTCTTTTGTACCAGCATACTGTTAATTCAAGTTCATATACCTGTATTTTATCTAGTAAAAAATTTAATATCTTGATGTTTTTGTTTAAAGATGCCCTCCAGACATTAGTATTAAGACGCATACAAATCTGCATAATTTTTCTTGTTTGTTTTTATGCAGAAAAAGTATGCTTTTCACATATAAATCCTTTAGAAGGGGAATTTACTCCTACCTCATAGAATTTCCAGAATCTATTAATGAGCACATTTTATAAAGTTGTCCTTCTGGACTCAAGATGTCCAGTGGTGCAGTAACATTCACATGTTATTGCGTGCATGTGTTACATGCATCAAGTACTGCACACCCATGTTCAGTGCATGCACACTTTAACGCTTCAAGTTTACATCACATTAATATTAATTGATTTTTGGATCAGACTTGAAGTCCAAATCAGTTGGGATACCACTTAAAACTGGATTTTCATTAAGCTTGGAAAAAATTCCCACTTTTAGCAGATGAGTGTGAAAACAGCCTTTTATTTCTCAAACTCTGCACTTTGTTTGAGATTCACTGTGTAGAATAATGTAGAATAGATGGCACTTTAGTGACCCCCACTGGATCACTAAAAATCAATTTCATTTAATTAATGTAATTATTTCATTTCAGCTGAATTTGATAAAAATTTGTTAGGCTAACTCAATGACATACTATTGTTTCTATTTGAAAAAAATTATTTAGGCTCGCTCATTAAAATTCTGTTGTACCCATTTGATATTAATTAATCAGGCAAACTGTTAAACATTCTGTAGTATGGATGTACTTAATTTGAGTTTGGGCTACATATATTTATTGGATGGAAATCCTGCCCACAATTTAATTGAGTTCATCCAATGAGTCATTTTTTGAGTGCGGCGTGGCTACAACTCAGCTGGTCAAGTCTCCAAAGACTAGTTTTAAACGCAAGAGACGTCACCTGTTTCAACATAGAATATTTGATATAGAATTCAGCTCGTCAAGTCTCCTACAAACTATAGAAATACATTTATATAGTTTAAAATATAATTTTAGAAGGAGGCTCAATGAGCCCCGCGAGCATGTTGGAGCGAGCTAGAGAGAGACTGAAGAGATGGAGAAGCATTATATAAATTAATATATATGTATATATTATATAATTAAATATATAATAAACGTTTTCTTGGATTTATCTCTACTAAAAGCGCAGCTGTAGGAAGCAACTCACTACAACTTTCCTCATTTAATTGAGATCAACAAATGACAGCTGCAAAAAAGCCTGAAAGTTTGAAGTTAGAACAGAAGTACAGAGAGTCGTTGCTATGGAGATGATACAACGTTGCATCTTGTCTGAGTGGTCTCAACTGCCAGGTTTTGGAAGATTGCAGAAGGGAGACTTGCAAGTAGCTACAAGTTTCAACTTGTCTCAACCAGAATCTAAGGTCCCAACTTAAGACAGCCGATTTGTTCCGTATGTAAATGTGCTGTATTTATATAGCGCTTTTCCAGTCTTAACAACTGCTCAAAGCGCTTTTACATCTACAGGGAACATTCACCATTCACACACATTCATACACTGTGGCCGGGGCTGCCGTACAAGGTGCCACCTGCTCATCAGATAAACACTCACACACATTCACACTCCGGTGCGCAGCACCGGGGGCAACTCGGGGTTCAGTGTCTTGCCCAAGGACACTTCGACAATGACTGCAGGGGCGGGGATCAAACCACCAACCTTCCGATTGGCAGGCAACCGCTCTACCACTGAGCCACAGCCGCCCAATGTCTGGTGTCCTGGCAGCAAAGTATAGCCAGAGCATTATTCTGAACATACTTTATAAAAACAGTGTTGCCAAGCTACTGTGCGAAGAACAATCACAAGGCCAGCAGCAAAAAAGAAAACTAGCAAGTGGCTGGCTCACATCAATAGTGTCTTTTGTTTTTTATACACAAAGTGAAAACCTAATCTCAACAAATGGCCTTGTTGTGTGCTTGTTAGAGATTTGTCTGCCCAATGAATCTACTGGTAACGGCCTCTTTACATTATTACTCACATACTAATTATTATTAGCACCCAAGCAATAATCGAGTATGGCATACTTCTGGCCTAGCAGAGAGGCAGCTTTAAATTGATTTTCCATCTGTTCATTATTTCTACCTGCTCATCCTGTGCCGCTACAGGTTGTTTATGCATTATACATTGAACAATAACAGAAGTTGTCACATGTCAAACCCATCTGTGCCCAAACATTGACCAGCCTAATCACAGAACCACTCCAGCAACCATCAGAAGAGTCAAGACATCGTCCATTCCATTAGGCTCTACTGCCAGGAGTAGACATTATAGGAAGACACACAAATAGGTTTTGTGTTGTCACTCAGTATAGAGGCAAGACTAGGACAGCACTCCGATGTCACGTTTAACTAGATGTTCACACAACTTCACAACCTATAGCTACATAGGTGGGGTTGATTATAGAAAACAAATCCATCCCGACAGAAGGAGCTGAACCGACCCAGATACAGTCAGAATCTCATCTGATAATAAAGATACTAAAACAAGGACACCACAAATTCAACCAATGAGCCTCGGTTTGAAAGGATCCTATCCCGAATACTGTTGCTCCTCCCTGCAGCATCACCACTGCTTCCATGCACATATAGCTTTGAGCTATTCGTCGGGAGGTGTGGTCTCTCGCCAGCAGCCTATGTAAATTCCCACAAGCCACGCCCCCTTTGTCCCTCCCCTCAGGTCCCTCCTCCCTACGCCAAAACAGTGACAGAAAGTTGAAACTGAAAAAAGTGACATTGTAAAAATCTTGACAGCGTAAAAAAAGAAACTTTCTTTGATAATACACGAACATCAATAAAAAATTTAAATTGACATTGAAAAACCCATCATGATGCAAACAAACGTCCAAGTGAAATAATATCATAGGATAAAGAGATTATTACTTTTTGATTTTTGTGTTTTATACTTCAGTTCAACAGCTTTCAATGCCAATATTTGTTGTTTCAATGCCAAATTTTATTTTCAATACCACAGGTTACTGTCACTTTTCTAGCTCCATATGACATCGCCTTCTGACACGTGTAGAATTTAAATGTCACTGTTTAAGTCAAAACAATTATCAAGCAAATGCAGTAAAATGTAAAGTGTAGGATAATCTGCCCAGTCAAAGCCAGGCCACTTGATGTTGCTTGCTACAGACAGTATGAAAACAAACACGCCATTCTGAAACTTTCAGAGCTCCCTCTTTGATTAGTACTACATTACATGTCAATTGCTATGCGATACAAACTGACACATTCTTACGTTACTCTTGCTTTTGGTTTCTTAACTTTGCTGTGCATGTTACAGTCAGCTGTGCCCTTTAGCATGACTTGTGCTTTTCTGCCTTCACAATGGCTCACTGTATCTCTGCCTCTGCTTTGCAGATGCGTCATTGTGTGTTGTATGCATAGTCCAGTGACAGACTGCCAGTAGGTGCACACACACAAATGTTTGCACATTCAGTGCACATGCAAAAATGTACAATTGCTCACACACTGCTGTAGGATCTGTTCAAGCTTTACAAAATGTACCAATTTAACTAAGTTGGACAGAGACGTTAATATACAGCCATATTTTACTTTTACATCATACACACACACACACACACACACACACACACACACACACACACACACACACACACA
>NC_048423.1:25770803-25775971 GCF_013103735.1 Etheostoma cragini | reverse complement strand
TTAAACTAGCTTGTTAAAAAAAAAAAGAAAAAAAAAAAAAAAAAGGTATTATTGTCATTAAATAATTACAGAAGAGGATAAGAGCCCCATGTGAGAAATGGATGAGTTTGACACTAATTAATGGCTTTAGTGTGTAACATTTTGATATTAATGAACGTTCATAACTGTAAAGTCATCGCCAAATGAGTTACCACAGAGCTAATTAAGAATATCAGCTCCACACAACTCTCTGGATTTCTCAGTATGACTATGTAGAAGACTCAGAAGACTTTGAAAGTCTGGGGACTTTCCCACGCAGAAACTTGAGTGAAGTAACCACCTCTTCTGAAGAGTCCATCATGTTTTTGTCAATCCTCCTTGTCTTCTTTGGCTACTAGGAACTGTGTGCGGGGGGGGGTGCGAGCACGGAAGGCATGTATCATGTTGATGCGCCGAAAGTGTTGTCATTACTTAGAATTCCTCAACGGGGAGACAGAATCTACGCACTATAGCTTTAAAATTAGAATTCTGAGATTATTTACTATATTTTCACTTTGCGGGATTAATACAGTGGGTCTTAATCCTAAAAAATATTTTATTTCAATCTCAGAAGTCGGATTTATGTCCAAATTTGTTTTTCAAATGTGGCCTTAATCCTCTTCTGCAAAAAAACTACATTACCATAATTCATATAGGCTAATTATGAAGTGTTTGTTTACCATGATGGACATGGCTGTAACCTAAGGATGTAACAGGACAGATGAGAAAAAAGAAGAGAGGAGACAAGGAGAGGAAAATGTTTCAGCTGTTACACCTCCTGTCCTATTCTGCATCAGCTGATCTCTCCCACACATGACTCTGTCCCCAACCTACAGCCCATAATACCACAGAGCTACATAGCTAAACTGCACAGAAACTAAACATGTATTTGATCCTAAGTTTTAATAAAGATTAAACAAAAAGGTGTGATTTACTGCTGGATGCAGCAGCAGAAGGAAAACTGTGTAGAATGAAATATTCTTACATCTGCAGAAAATGTTTAAAAGATGAAAGCAGAGATTTCTGTCTTCTAACATGTAGAGACAGAAAGCTACTCACATACCTTACACACTTAAGTAAGTATGTAAATATATCTGTGTACATATCTCCCACAATAGATAACTTCAAGCAACCTTGGTGCAATCGTCTGAAACTAATGTTGGGAAGGTGATGGTTTGTGTTTATTCATAAATACCAGACAATGAAGGGTTAAGGAGATGATTAGTAATGAAGCGATTCAATGAACAGAACAGAAGTAGGAAATGACGCCTATGGGGCGATTAAGTGACTTCACTCCATTTTTCTCGTCATCTGGGAGCCATAATTGTGTTCATCACACACTATAAAATACATTGAAAAAGTATACAAGGACAACAAGTAGAATTAGTACTGATATGTGGTATTAACAACGGAAGCAAACGCACAACTCACTGAACAGTGGCCATCCAAAACAGCAGACATTAGACTACATTCAAACTCACAATAAAGTTGATTCTATTGAAACATTTAGGCAACAACATAAGCACCTTACCTCATCGGAGAGAGCCAAGATCTACCAGCAGACCGGATGCATAGTTGTGTGGAGATCCACCTTTTGCCTCTCCAAATTCACATCCAAACCCAAATCCAGCTGGATCAAACAGACTGCTAGTGAACCCAGCATAGCTCTCTACTATCTCTATCTCTTTCTTCGGAAGGGCCTCTCTTATTCCAAAAGCCCTCTGTCTGTCTCAGCCATACAGAGTACTGCTGCACGTTGAGCTAGCACTGATTGCACTGTCAGAGTTGTTTGTCTAAATGGCCACTAGACTTCCTTCAATTCTTTCCCAACTTAGCTTTCCTTCCTGTGTTGGTTGGCTTTCCTGGAGTGAGCTAAATATAGGGACCACACAAGGTAAAGTGGAAAAGAGCAGAGCCGGAAATGTATCACAACATGCTGGTGCACACGTTGGTCTTTGTTTCTGCGTGTCCTCTTGCCCTGTATCCCCCAACATTCATGATAACTTAGCAAGTTAAATTTCCAGTGAACTATACAATTCATGTAATTACATTTCTGTACCATTTCTGAGAGTGAATGTGTGTGTGTGTGTGAGAGAGAGAGAGAGAGAGAGAGAGAGAGAGAGAGAGAGAGAGAGAGAGAGAGAGAGAGAGAGAGAGAGAGAGAGAGAGAGAGAGAGAGAGTCAACCCATCCCATATTCCCCTGTAATGACGTCGCACACATTGTTTTGTCTCTCTGGGCTTCTAAAAATGTCCGCCTAAACAAAAAATCTGCCTGCACATCCTGCTGCCTGACTGGACAAAAAGAAAGGAACTCCAACTTTTATTGTTTCAATTTCAAACCAGTGCTGTATGGCATCTACTGGGGGGGTAGTCAAATGTAGTAAAATTGTTTATGTTTATTCATTCCCTGATTCATGAACTGGGTTGTGTGTGTATGTAACAACATTATGACATATTTAGTGCACATGTCTGGCCAAAACACAGGCTGGCAACTTTTTTGTGGTTGGGTCCTTGTAAACTCTGGAGTGTGGTCTAGACCTACTCTGTCTGTAAAGTGTCTCTAGATAAGTTTTGTTATGAATTGATACTATAAATAAAATTGAAATGAAAATTTAACCTCCAGACATTGCCTAAATTCTGCAGATTTTTGGCTCCAATTCACCTAAAAAACTTTATATCCATAAACTAATTTTAAGTCAGACCTTAACCCGCTAAATTCTATTTGGTGGTCATTTATATTTGATGAAATGGATTCTGCATTCATAAAAGCATAAATTAGTTTGGTAAAATGTTTAATTTAGTTAATTGTTGTGACAACAAACATGATATTGCTGATTTTTCAACCAGTGGTAGTGGTAGCTCAGTAAGTAGCCCGGAGCTACCAACAGACCAACCGAGACCAGGCAGACCACAGCTTGGTTGGTCCACTAGAGTTAAATGAGCCTTCAAATATAATCAAATCTGGACTTTGTGAATCTAAGTAAATTTGGGAAATCAATGCCCTAATCAGCTTTTCTTTGAATTAAATGGTAATAATTCAGATATCCATTGTATGATACAAGTCAATAAACATCTATAGGGTCATACCCATGGAATCTTTGTAATATATTTTCAGTTTTATTTTTTACGATCATTTTCTCTGTTAAATATCCATATTTTCCTGTGGATTTTCCAGTAAAACTGTTGTAGTGGCTTAAGGAGAGCTCACCCCGTCTCTGTATAGCTCATGGACATGCTGTCCCATTGCAATGTGTCCAGAGAGAAAACAAGAGGACGCCACTGAACACTGTGTTCATCACTGACACACAGTTAGCAACACACACTCAGTTAAAGTTAGAATGTGGTTCTTAAAGGGATCATCATAAAGTGGCTAAGCAGCTTGCATTTTTGTGCAAGCAAAATTATGGTAATAACATGTAAGACATTATTGTGACGCCAAAAGCCACATAGAAATATTTTTGTGCAACCATATGAAAAATTAAAATTCAGCAGTAAAGTCTAGAGTCCTACTGTAGGATTATACAACCTACTCCAGTGGCATGGTGTTAACAGGCTTGACCTTCATACACATACGCTGTTGCTCGGACATTGAATCATAATGATATCATATGATTCAGTTTTGATCATTTGTATTTTAGGATCAGAAGTAACAAGTCAACAATCCTGAAATAAAAGGGCCACAACTACAGCGGCAAAACATTACTAGAAGAAACCAGGGGCCTGTTTCACGAAAGTAGAATAAAGATATCCAGGATAAATGAAAAAGCGCAGCTTGACTTAGTTTGATCCGCTAATCGCGGCTTAATCAGTTGCACGTTTGCTGAGCCAGGATGAACAGGTGGAACTATGTCAAGCCAGGTGTAGATAGCTGGGATAAGTGCACGTTCACGTCTTTCTCACATAGACCACGGTATCGATAACAGATTTACTGATGCAGAATTGAGAAGACGCATGCGCCATATGTTTCACCCAATGAACAGCAGCCTCTAATGGAAATTAACGAGGAGGGGAAGGGTATGCAAAAAGGGAAAAATATAGCATTTGCCTCAAAAGAGAGCAGAGGGAACTAATGTTTCTCGGGAAATGGACCAAGGACTTTACGCTTAATTTCAAACCCTTATGCACAACGTGAGAACATGTTTTACAACCATGCACAAATCTCTATAAGATATTCAAAATTATTCGTACAATTAATGTTCATACAGAACAACCAGAAAGGGACAACAACTAGCAAAAAAGTAAGTGACTTCAATATATGCTGTGAGCATATGAAAAACAATATTCATGTTTTTTAATTCTTCTGACAAGTAACCGCACCAAAATAAAAAGATTAAGAAGCCTTGTGGTGTTCCCGGTGTGATGAATGTAAACTACACTACATATGTAGCCTACCTTATGAAGGCCACGTTATTAGTCCGGAGATGTAAGACTAATTGAGAAGGTTATGAAACCAATGTAAGCTATTAGGAAGAAAAAAAACATTAGGCCAACTGTTCAGTAACACTTGAAAATATATGTTTTTCTCGCCTAAATTTTTACCCTTAAAAAAGTGCTGCTGTTTCCACATGCTTTGGCCCTCTGGGATGACCCTGAGTTCATTGGGAAGTTAACACTCCCAACTTGTTGTTTCTAGTGGCAGTGTGACACTAGGCCTTACTGACACAGAGCTACAGAGGTTAGAACACAGAATTTCTATTTCCGTCCAAGTAAATCATCTGAAAAATTAATAAAAAGCACTACTATAAGCATATTATAGGGGCTATATACTTAAATAGTAACCTAGCCTCATGTCTCAACTTAGAACAGAAAAAATCCAGAAAAAAATGACTTATAAAATGGATTTTGTATGAATGTATTTCTACAGATGTGTCTGTGCGGTTGTCTTATTTCTTATTTCTAATAAAGCCAAAAAAGTGCTAAATACAAAACTTCTGAAATACAAACACACATTCACATCACTCACAGATATGTCTGAAAGAAGTAAATACATAGATTTATTTAGACGTCCATATTTCTGCCTTCAGACAGCTGTAAAAGATCACAGGTATAGTTTTCGTTGGCAGGTTTGGTGTCAATCAACTCGTCTTCTTATTGGCTACACAGGGATGCCAGTTTTATGACCTTATCTTCTAATTTGTGGGCTCCACTG
>NC_048423.1:25769370-25770703 GCF_013103735.1 Etheostoma cragini | reverse complement strand
TACAATTTAGGAAAGAAGTCAGCACTTTCGAAAAACGGCGAGTTTACGTCCCGTGCACGGGAACCGTCCGCCCAAGAATTAAGGAGTAACACAAACTACCCTTTATTAGAGAAGACAAGCAACAAGAAAATTAAATCCTGAATGTATTGATCTCTGACCAGTCTGCCATTCTTATCATCTGACCACGGACCCTGCGCTGCTCATCTCTACTTTTACAGAGAGAGTGGACACTGACGCGACTCGCAAGTCTGCCGGCAGGCAGCGGCCACCGGACAACGGCCACCTGGCAGCAGCCGTACGCCAGGCAGCCTCTACACACTATCGTTCCACCAGGAAAAGTCCCACTCCGCATCAGGGTGCCAGTGCAACCATTCCTAACCATCTAAACAACTGTTGTATGGTTTAAATCCAACTCGCAACAACAATAGTGACAAATAGGCTAATGCATGTTAATAAAAATAAAGCACAACACATGCAGAAGACAACGGAATAACTGTTAAACACGTTTATTTCGGATCAGAGCCGCAGCGGATTCGACACATGAGACTCCAGGATTAATCTTAGCCCGGCTGTTAGCCTGCTCTGGACCAGGCTAGCCGCAAAGGATAAATCTCCATGGTTACTTGGCTGGGTTTAATTCAATCTGGGTTCGCGCGACCGAGTCCAAGCTAAATTCATCCAGGATAACTTGAATATCCCAGCTTAATACCTTATCCTAGTTTCGTGCAACAGGCCCCAGAACTTTCACTTTGGGAAAACAAAGGCTGCATGACTCCACAAAGTTGTAACTAACAAACCTTTAAAAAAACACAAACTTCATCTTCATGAATTACATTGAGTACATACAGTGTAGAAACACATCAGGAATTGTAACACAACTTTAAAAAGTCCATGGAATCACCTGCATTGTAGTAAAGATTGTTGCAAAATGTGTGAAAATATGTCTATTAAATTAGAACTTTCAGATTATCTCCTAAATGTTTGTGAGTGTTTCAGTTTAGACTCAATATCAATTTCTTTAAAAGATGCCTTACCATGCTGTAATCCATTAAAACAGTACCACCGGATGACCTCTGCCATGCCAATTACAAACCCATATTAACAGGGCTCATCAGGATATCCAATGAAACACAAAACGTCTGTGAGGGCTGCAGGTTAACTCTGTCTCTCCGTTAACTTCCACAAATACTCTCCCTCCCTCTTCACTCACTCAGTCTATAAATAGATTAAGAGTTTACTGGAAACAAAGATTGGTGTGCAGGACAGCTCTGCAAATGTCACTGAGTAGCCTTGATCCAGTTAGAGACAGGGGGTGTGTGTGTGTGTGTGGGGG
>NC_048423.1:25750106-25769322 GCF_013103735.1 Etheostoma cragini | reverse complement strand
GGGGGGGGGCAGAGCCATACAGACAGACACAAACCAATCCAGATGGAAAATCAACAGTTTGATCTGCAACTGATTCAACTGTCTGTTGCTCAAGTTCAATATGGGAATACAGCATGTAGGCTTATTAAGAATTGATTATGGCTAATGGATAGAAAAGAAAGGCAGAGTAAAATTTAAAAATACAAAATGTTATCCTGCTAAAGCTTGTGATACTGAGGGGCAGACAAAGTCCAAATCTTTGGTACTATTAAGCAAACCAATTGAGAACTATAAATCTGTTTTTCTTCTGGAGATCATGCGTCACGGGTGGACATAGAGTCAAGCTCCTTTAAAGCTTCAGTAGGTAACTTTTGTAAAAATTTATATTTTACAAATTTGTTAAAACTGTCACTATCTCCTGACAGTAGAATATGAGACAGATAATCTGTAAAAAAAAAAAAAAAAACAAGCTCCTGTGTTTGCTGCCTGTGCTCCTACTGACACTTGCAGAAATACACCGCTCCCGGTAAGAAACAGCCAATCAGAGCCAGGAGGACTGTCTTAGCACTGTCAATCACTCTCGTGTACGCGCTGCTCATACCCCTCCCTCGCACAGCGTGTACCGTGTTCAAGCTCAAGATTGTCGGTGTGCTGCAGCTGTGCTTATCGCGGAGAAACAACTTTTCAGGAAAACTGCCAATTTCTCGAGTGACACCTGCTCAGAAAACAAAGACGGGCAAACAGAAGAAGACCGATGACGGAAAGCGAGCTAAAAAGAAAGAGTTAGACCGAGCCCAAAATTAAACGAGGGTCAACATCAGAGCGGATTTTCAGAGGTGGAGGGAGCTACGCCTCCTGAAAGGATTCAACACGGATTCAGAGCTAGCCACATTTCTGCTTGACATGTAAGTATCTCTGCCCGATTTCTTTCATTTTTTAAGAACTACACAACTAAGATAGCGATGGTTACGGTATCACTGGTGATCGCGCAAATCTCATTTGACTCTGTAGCTTGTTGCTAAGTCTAACAGTTAGCTTGTTAGCTTGTAGAACGGCAGGAATGTTGTAGCTAGCAGGTGAAGTTTAACTTTACCTGCTAACACCTTCACCCTCAGTATAAGCAATATTGTTTCGATACCTACATTTAGTAAGCCAAAATGCTTTTTGTCAATCACAATTAAATGTAGCTTAGCTATGGTGAAACACGTTTAATTGTGCGCTGTCACTGTCAACGTTTAGCAAGGCAGAATATTATTTTTGATCATTTTTAAACATACACGTTTTGTTCCCCCTCAGGATGTAATCTGTAAATCAAATGTCTGACACAAATTCTTTATGCTCCTTCAACAGGTCAGACATGGCCCCAGACACAGATGCACGTGAAGGAATCTCCTTCAGTCCAAATCAAAATGTTCAGCATTTCCTTGTGCAGGAGTACTTTGCAAAAAAAGCTGATTTATTTTACCCATATGCAAAATAAAACCTAAGACATATTTCTAAGATGTTGTTATTCCTTGACTTAGTGAGCTTCCTCAGTGATTCATCATTCCTACTGAAAGTTTAGTGTTTTTAATTGATCCAAAAGGTAATTCAGTAATGTACTGTGTAAAGTATTTACATATCTTTTAATAGAAATATTTTAAATAAGCAATATTTTTACATTAAGTATTCAAAGTTTTAAAAGCACAGCACACAACAGCTATACACCCCTCAGAATAAATCCCCTGTATTGTCCATGAGGATGTGGAAAGCATCGGTGGCCCTGCTTACTAGCGTGCATGTTCACGGCATGCACCGCTGTGGGGGAGGAGCTGTGGAGGGAGGGCTGTAGCAGCAGAGAGCAAGGGGGAGGAACCTGGAAGGTGTGCTTGTTCAAATTTTTAGGCTAAGTCCACGTTTTCTCAGAACTCCCTACTGCAGCTTTAAGGTACCAATGCATTTGTACCTGTATTCAGCTAAGGTAAAGTATTTAAGAACATGTACTGCTCACCCTGTAGTTGTTTTTATTATGATTAATGTATGGTATGAGGTAAAAGAATATATGAACAAATTGGACTCTCTGTCACAATTTAGCCAAGTGTAGGGCAATGTTTCATATAAACCAGGCAAGCTGGATGCAGGAGTCCAGACATGAGCAAAGAAAGGAATAAGTAAACTAGATGACGTCTTTAAAGAAGGGATTCTAAAGACCTTTCTAATGTATGACATCCCAAGGAAACATTATTTTAAATGTCTCTGAGTAAGGAACTTTATTTCCTCTATACAAAACCAATCAGTAGTGATTCCTGCACTCTCATCCTTAGAAAACTTATAACAAATAATTGTAATGATAAAGTTTTGATTTCATCAATATGTAACTGGCTTGCATCTGGCTCTAAAGCAACATGGTTAACCAGTCTTAAAAAAGGACATTTCAGACCACAATTGAAAAAAAAAAAAAAAGAGATGCATTTCAAAAACAAACAGCAAACTCCAATTTAAAGCTTCTCTCATATCTGTTGCTGATTCAGACAAACACAACTCCATTGAACTGGCGATGTACCTGAGCTTCTTTTTAAAATGCAATGAGAATAAAGGGACCTTTATGCACTGTGTCTGGGAGCGTGAGAAAATGAAAACATGCTGCAGGGAGGTGATCAATAAAACTGTTGACATCTTGTCCGTGAATATTTCACTTGGCCCTAAGTTGATTTTGCTGCATTTATATACCAACAAATCTAAATCTAAAACCCCAAGACTTTAAATGAATTGATTTTGCTATACCACAAGCAAAAAAGACTATAGCTCTCATCTGGAATAACGCGGAGGCACCTATAAGTGGTGCTTGGATCAAGAATATGGCGCAATGTCTGTCCATGGAGAGACTGACATATCTATTAAAAACTAAGTGAGGGTGTATAAGAAAATCTAACGTGGGATAGGATACCTAAAATCAATAAGTGAACCCCAGAAGGGGAAAGGACTGAGACCTGCCTTGGAGGGTGAAAGCAGTGTAATTCTTATTCATTTTTGTATTTATGTGTATCAAGACTTTGCAGGAGGTGCCATTGTTCTGCCAAAGTGGATCACATCACTCGAGTCCTCACTAAGACTGAGAAAGTGAAGCAAATCACTCCAGTCCTCACTAATACTGAGAAAGTGAAGCAAATAACTCCAGTCCTCACTGTGAACAAGAGAGTGGATCAAGTGAAAATATTTTCACTGAAATAAGGTTGCAGTTCCTTATTTTACCAGCATAAAGCGAACAAGACTAACAGTATGTTTAGGATTAGAAATCAATTCTATGGTAACATTTCTGAAAAATAATCTAAACTAGGGCCACACCCTTTGAGACCCAATGCCATTTGGATTTCGCACAAACCACTCAACAGAGACAGAAGGCTTGTTCTAGATTAACTGCAGCCAGGGGGGCGGTGACAAAAAGCTTTGCTGAAGTTGGACAGTTTCCAGCCGATTCCAGTAACTCTCATAATGTACTACATGCAATCTGCTGCTGATTTTAATAACCAACAGACTGTAGATCATCTGTACTCTGATCAGCTTTAGTCTCTCTGACTTCTAAATGTCACTATCAGCCACACAACGTGTGTTCTGTACAGAATATGACTTTAAATCAGACAAACAGCAGTTAAAATCCCTCCGATTCAAAAACAATAAAAAGTTTGTACAAAATCCTGTTGTCAGTTTTGAACCAATCAGCTGAGAGGCTGGCATTTCCCAGCATGCTCTGGGTTCGCCTGGGTCTTACAGTTGGTGAAAAGCAACTGCACCGCCTGCGTCTCAGACCTGCGGCTGCCTTGCTCTCGTGAGATTATCGTTGCCTACGTGTGCATGACATCGGAGCAAGTCGGAAGCAAGTAGAACACAAAACTAACCTGCATGCAACTGGCGGTGATCACCGGTGATCCATTCTGTGCAGACCTGGCTCCTCTCAAACAAGCCTAGCTTAGCATGGTTTGGCTTGCTGCCTTTCCTGTCTGTTTCCCTCTCCCTTGTGTTTTTTTGTTTTGCCTTCTTTCTGCTCTGTGCTGAGTGGGTGTGTCTCTCCTGGCTCTCTCTCCCTCCTCGTCAGGACACCTGTGACTGCCTGCACAGGTGAAGCAGATCCAACAATCACCACTCTTGTCTTAAACCCTGGCTATCCAACCACTCTCTGCCAGATTGTCCGTTTACCCGCAGTGATAACACTTGCTACGGTTAGCCCTTGTGTTGTAGCTTGGTATCTTCTTCTAGTTTCTCAGACTAAAGCTTTTTTGACTTGTGTGTTTTTTGCTCCTGCTTCAGCTTCCTGAATCAGTCCTGGAAGCCCAGTCGGCCTGCATGAACCTAATCATTGTTTTTTGGCCCTGCTGCCTAGTGATGGGCAAAGGAAGCTTTGGTGAAGCACTGAACCACTTAGAAGAATTATTTGAAAATGGATTAATTACTAGAATCTTCGGTAACCGCGACCTCGCCTAGTGAAGTGTCAAGGCTGCATCTAAATGATCCCGACAAGATAGTGGACAGGAGGCTTTAGACTAGTGACATACACGTATAGTAACAATGGGATAGTCTTTTTAAAATAAAGATTGATGAAGTTGTGTATTGGTATTGGGGAAACCGAGGATGTGCTGGGAAAATATGGCATAGGTTGGGTGTGCTTGTGTAACTATGGCCAGGGGGTAGGTGGGAAAGGGAACACTCAATGATTTTTATTAAGGAACATTATTTTTTTCCACACTTTTTGGACTGAGCCGGTTTCTTTTTTTGCCATCAACCTCTCCACATTTAGAGAAGTTTGTTTAGCCAGTATAAAAAGGCGAGGGTAAACATTTTGTTGATTTATCCAGTGTTCAGTGGGTCTTCAGATCTTTCCAGTGGTGGAGCAGTCGTGTACCGCTGTACCTCCTCTGTAGCTTCCATATTAATGAAAATAAATCAATGCACACAAACTAATGATTGTTACCGTAAAGGCTGCTACAAACCAAATGCAACTTTTGTGCTTTGAGCGCACTACAATTCAGACTCAAAACGAGGCGGTGCCAGTTGCGTTGGCCGCAGCTGACCAGTCTCTGTGTGGCGGTGGCGCTGCAAACCACTCAGCTGATTCATTCAGAGAGAGAATGAAGTAGTTGCTGCCTCGCATGTCATATGTCACATGATCTTCCCCGTACCAACTCAAACTTCGGAGCAGTGGTTCAAATGGAATTGTTTGAAGCACATATTGAAGCTTCAGTGTCAGAATGCCATCACTACTGCTTGCCTTCAGTCCCAGAGGATTTCTTTCACCATTTTTCCATTGTATTCAATAAACCTCTATTCCTGTTTCCTAACCTTTCCCCCGGGTCTGCTTCTGAATCTACTACCAGCCTAACGCAGCTAACGGTTTCCTCCTTGAAAACATCAAGTAAAAATTAGATGAGGGTGGTATAGTAGGTGCAGTGTTTCTGGACATTAAGAAGGCTTTTGACACTTTAAATCACCAGACACTATTATCAAAATGATCCTATTTTAATTTCTCAGCTGAGTTCAGGAAAGGGACTTTACTACTACTACTACTACTACTACTACTACTTCTTAACTAACAGGAAACAGAGCTTACATATTTGCGATTCTTATTCTTCAGTACTGGGCCATATCTTGTTCAGGCTGTACATTAACAAATTACAGTATCATCACTTTGTCCATCTGTTAATGTACAAATGTATGCAGATGACACAGTTCTTTATTTGCATACCCAAAACAAACAGCAGGCTGCAACTTAACTAACTGTAGCACTGGTCCATGTTTCTGACTGGCTGGAAAGGTCATATCTACATCTTAACATTAAACAAAACAGTCCATGTTGTTCTCTAATGAATCCACAAGTGCACGGCAGGCTGATGGTTTTATTGAAGGAGAAAAACTCATGGTTGTGTCTTTTAAATACCATGGTATCATTTTAGACTCTAATTTAACTTTTAAAAAGCATGTTAAAAAGGTAGCTAATACCATTAGATATAATCTGGCTTACTTTAGACACATAAGGCCATATCTAACCACATGATTTTTTTCCCACATAGGCTGTTTCACAAGCTGGTCCCAAGCAAACATGGCAACTCTTAAACCAATAGAAACCCTTTATAAGCAAACATTAAAAATACTAACCCTAACCCACAGCTACCATAACACTACTAAATACAACTTAGATCATTTCTTTACATTATCTAGATGCCTGCCTCATTTTCTAAATATTGAATGGGCTTGTACCTCCACTACTGAGAGAATTTATACAACAGAAGAACAGCAGTGGCAGGGCAACAAGGCCAGCCAACAGTGGAGACTGGGTTGGACAGCTTCGGCGCAGTAAGCTTGGCCAAACAGTCTTCCCAGTACGGGCCTCACATTATCGGAACTGCCTTCCTATTGAACTCAGAGAAAGCTCCAGCTAGCTATCATTTAAAATCACACTCAAAAGATGGTTAAAAACAATCACAACTGCAATCATCAACAGCCACCTCATCCTAGGTACTGCCATACTTTATTTTGTACTTATTTATGTAGTAAGATGATGATGTGTTGACCTTCCGAGGGACTATAGAAAAAAAAACTCTGGTTTGAGTGTACATAAAAAATGTGATGTTGATGTTCATTGTCCCTTTTAAATAAAAAGTAAAAAATAAAAATAATTAAAATGGGTCTTTACTTTGGAAGAAGCTAAAAGCCACACTAGCACCTTTCTTAAAGTGTGGTAGGTCCCACATAACACTATGACATTTTTAGGAACAACACAACATTGATCATTTGATGGCATGACCGTAGATACCTCTGAGGACAACAAGGTCTAAGGAGCATTGTTATGTGTCTAATAATCTTTGAAGCTTTGACAACTTCATGTCACACCCATAATTGCCTAGAAATTGTCAGTGAAATGCTCCCAGTTATTATTTCAACATCATGCCAAACTCAGAGAGGAAAACTAAAAAAAGTCATTCAATGTGAAGTTGAAGTTGTTAGAGGGGTGAAAAAGAGGAAACAAATGTTTGAAGTGCACCGCCTGTGGCAGACATTTTCTTGGTCTGGTGCTAGGCGCTTTTTTGCATTAACTTTAATACCAGACCATTTCTTTTTAACATCAGCCACAGTCTGACCTTCTGAGGCTGTGGCATTAACTGCGACTGCAGCATGTTGTCACTCTACAGCTTTTTTGGACATACTAATTGTGACGACCCGTGCTGTGTGTGGCTGCCCACCTGTCTGCAGGAGCTCATCAGTCACCTGGAACACCTGAGTGTGCCCTGGCTGTTGGAGCCTGGCTGTCTCTCTGCCTCTTCCTGGTTATGTTGCTTTCTCTTTTGGTTTGTTTATGTGGTTTAGTGTATCTTTCTGTGCAGTGTGTTCAGCACATAGCATTTTTGCTGGTTCTCTGGTGCCAATGCATTATGTTTAAACAGTAAAAAAGTGACCAGCCAATGCACAAACATCACAATTTGTGGTTTATTACCAATGGGTTTAGTGTACACTGTAATATGAATTCATAGAAAAAGTTATTTATTCATGTACAAATTACAAACACATCAGCTGTTTTCTCCATTTGGTTTAAATGTACAATGTAAAGTTTCTTCTCTCCCATCGCTTTCCCATAGCAGCTTTACAACTTGGCAAGACTTTGCTGTAAAACACAGAAAGTGAAGTATGAAAAATAAAACGCATTTCAGTCTTCTCAACATATGTGTCTAAAGAAGAAAGAAGGGAAGGAATACCAGGAAACAAAAAGTATCTTGGTAAGACACATGGATTGTGGAATTGTCGTGTGTCCCAGAAAACAAGTAACTTTATGAACACATTTTACCTTTCTTACAACACAAAGAGTTATACAAACACCACAAAAGGTTATTCCAAAAACCTTACAGTGGCAAAGTTCTATAGAACATCAAAATGTGGATATTACATGATTGGGTTATGCTTTAGTGTAAAAACAAGCTTTTCTTTATGGCAGACAGAGGGATTGTACCGGAGGAAGAGAGGGAGCCGACAGTTGAACTCTTCACAGAATTAAATATCCACAATCAGTTAGACTGGGTAAAAAATAACAACTGGATCCCCCAGCACAAGTCCTTAGGGTTTGTCGATACGTTAAATGAGCAAAATGACCTCTCATAACACATACAACACCACTTCAAAACAAAATAAGGAACAGACTTGGAAAAGCAACATACAAAACATACATTTTATACAATTCCGTTTCTATCCCAAACATAGGCTGCACATAGTAGATTAAGTTGAATCTTCAGCTCAAGTAAATTACTCTTTGTTTCATGTAGAGTTAGATTTCTGATACAGTGCAGAATATATGGACTGGGATTAAGTGCTGTGTGTGTGTGTGTGTGTGAGTGAGTGAGTGAGTGTGTGTGAGAGTGAGTGTGTGTCTGTGTGTGTGTGAGAGTGAGTGTGTGTGTGTGTGAGTGAGAGAGTGAGAGAGTGAGTCTGTCAGTAAGTCGGTCTGTCTGTCTGTGTGTGTGTGTGTGTCTGTGTGTGTAGGTGTGAGAGTGAGTGTGTGTGTGTGAGAGTGAGTGAGTGAATCTGTCTGTCTGTCTTTGTGTGTGTGTGAGTGTGTGTGTGTGTGTGTGTGTGTGTGTGTGTGTGTGTGTTAGTGCTTGTTGTATTTCTATACTGTAAGGAACAAGTGTCTACTAAGTGATTTTAAATAGTGAGGAACCCCTTGAAGACCCACTAGTCGATCCACACATCTTAGGTTAAGGTGAGAGTTCAGTTGAGCATTTACCATCATTTTAATGTTAAAAAGTAAAATAATAATTTGAAAAGCATACACCTTAATTAAACATTACTTTAAATGATTCATCAGAGATTCCATCAAAAGTTCAGCTTTGTGAAAAAACACAGATTATTATTTATTCTGACAATCCATCATATTGATGGGTTAGTTATGAGGGGAAAGTTGTAGAAATGATTCTTATAAAGCAAAAAGCCAGGCTTGCAGTTGGGCACGCTGTCAGCTGGTCACGTCTCAGCTGGTGGATAGATGGCAATGCACTGTGCACCATCCATGGCACCCACATGGTAAAATCCAATGAATCTGCTGTTCCTATAGGTTGACATTTGTGATTTTTAGTAAACAACTTTTTGATGGATTGCCGCGATATTTGTTTCAGACATCCGTGTTTTCCAGAAAATGAATTGTAATACATTTGATGCTTTGATTTTTCATCCAGTTCAGGTCAAAATGATTTACTTTGGTTTATGACTCAATACCTTCAGAACTAATGGCAATCAGCCTAATTAGCAAATGCTAGCATGCAAACACTATAAACTAAGATTGTCAACATCCCAATAATTATACCTGCACATGGCTAATGGCTATGTCCAAAATCCCTCCCTATTTACTGCCTGGCTCATTACATTTCCTCTTGAGTGTCTGAATGTTATACATACACCTTAAAACCTCCAAATGGAATGAAAAAAGTTGCCAATGGCATGTACCCAACATATTGCTAAACATGGATGTATTAAGAGAGCTGCCACTCAGCCTTGTTGCATATACAGTATTTGACATGACATTTTCCATGTTACTGCTAGACTAACCATATCCCAAAATGTCAAACTATTCCTTTAACCAAAGAAACCAGAGCAAGTTGCAATGTTGACAGTGAAGTGTGTGAGCACGTATTAAAACAAGACTGTTATTGTTTTTACAAAATTATTGGGAGTACTTTATAATATTACAACTGTTTTATTTTTAAAATGTCCACACTAAACTACTAAAATGATGAAGGACCCAAAGTAACATAATCATTGTAAAAAAGAATTCATAGTGCTGTAAAACAGGGGGGGAGATTTGGATTAGTTTTTAATGAAAATCAGAACAGGGATTAGTTTCATTTCAAGGCAAGGTTTAAGGTGTATGTTCTTTTGATTTTATTTAGATGTTGGGCAAGTGTTGAGGATTCTGCAGTAGCTGAATGTCAGTGGACGTCCTCACAAGTATAGTGATACAAGCTTGTGCGTGTGGTTATAGTGTCTCTTGTTGCCCCCTAGTGTCTGTCTATGCTCCCTGTGTGTGTTGCTGTTTGATGTGTTGCTGGGGCCACACAGTAGTTGGGTTTGTCAGAGGCAAAGAAGCCTGGCAGACACACACACTGATAGGAACCCACTGTGTTGATGCACTGAGCATTTTTACACAACGACATCCGGGTGTTTAGCTCTGAGCACTCGTTCACATCTGTGGACAGAGGAGGACAGAAATGACATCAGACATGACAGATATTTTGAAGTTAGTGTTTCTGTGTTTTAAATGTGTGTTGCTGCCCTCTTACCAATGCAGGCCATGCGGGACAGGTCCAAGGTGTATCCATCAAAGCAGTCGCAGGTGTAACCCTCCTGAACCCGGACGCACCGACCGTTCTCACAGCCATTCAGTATCCCACACTCCTCTGCTCGCAAACCCTCAAAGGCCTTGAATGGAGCTGTAGCACAAAAGAACAAAACTTCTCTAGACCTGTTGTGAGAACTTAACATTTTTAAATTCAGTATCAACATTATACATCGGTAAGTACATCCATGGGTACATTGGAAACAGGAACTGCTTATGGCTAATTAGGGATTCTTTTAACTGTGGCATTATACTTTCTGCTGTCAGACAATGAATAATATCATTAATAGCAGGAGTAGGGAGGAAGATCAGAAAAACAAGGTCCATGTAACATATGGCTTTATCCTAAGGAATAGCAGAACTGGTGTACCACTGGCCTCAGCTGGAAGGCCTCAGGTTCTTATGTCTTTACCTAACATGAATCCAAGCATGCCCCAAAAACCTGCTTTCAAATTTTGAGCACACTGATGTATTACATGAGCCATTCTCAATTTCGTATTTATCCACTGTGAGACATCAGAGGTAAAGGTTTCCTTTCCAGCTGAGGATTCAGCCACTGCAGGACTGGATCCAGGACTAGCATCTGTTTAAAGAAGTTCATTCTAACATGTTGTTAGTTTTATTATCACAAGATGGCAGCAAAGAACTTTGTAATGTCAATATAAGCTAGTGTTCGTCCTTAGAGAAGCTGAACTTGCATATTTATAATACCCAATAACACAGTGCATTTGTCTTCACTTCCAGCAGTTTGTAGAACTCATACCTGTTAAACCAACTGTAGATGCCCAATATAATACACACTCAGTTGCCCTTTTGATGGCTGTGCACTTGTGCTTTATGACAATTCATATGTACAGTATAATCATTTTGGAGGCTGCGGTTTGTGCTGCTGTGTTTCTGAGAAGTAATTGGAACATTCTGTCCACACCATTTATAGCAATGAAGGTAGATGAACCCCAGACCACATATCCTTGCATCCTTGGTTTTAAAAAGCAATTTGTAGTAATAAATACATGATCAACAACAGGGCCCCTTTACTAAGTTATAAAAAAGATATAAAGGGTTAAAATCAGCTTCATTGAGGCCCACAGTGAAACTGCAGCTTCTCTTTCTGGTCAAAAAGAGTTGACACACTTTGAAACATGTATTTGTGCACGCAGTGTAAACTTAATCCTTTTCAAATTAACTGAAATGGAGAACATTTCTGATCCACGTCTCCGAGGATGGGGGGCAAGCTGACTTCCAACAAAGTAGTATTTACTGCCAAGCTAGTAGTGTCAAGAAAGCCACAAGGTCTGCTTCACTTTTGTCAGGGCCACTGGGCTTGGCTTGTATTATTGCTGGAGAAATGGCGCCTGAAGACCAGTTGATCATGTTTGAAAGATATTGGACCAGTAGTTGTGAATAGACGGGCATATATGAATAAGAGAAGCAGGAGCTTGTTGACACCTGCCCTGACAGCTGAAAATCTAAGTTTTTGTGGTTTTGCATATGTGTTGTAATGTTGTATCTTAACCAGTGTCATCACACACATACACAAACACACACACACACACACACACACACAGAAATACTGTAAAGCGGGATAAACTCTATATGTAAACTTCACAATTCTTTACCTTGGCCCCATTACTAGCAAGAACTTAGTAAAGACCTGATTATGGTCAAGTTGCATTAAAAACAGTGTTTCAGTGTTATTTGTCTGTTACTATAAAAGATTCATAAAAGACAAATACTCACGCTCTTCGTTGTCGTAAAAAGGCAGGACAGGACCAGGTAATGGGGAATAGTCTTGGCTCACTTCATATTCATGGATAGGGCCAGCAACAAGGGCGTCGTGACCATATGCCCGCCGCCCGCCAAGGTTACACATGGACGCATAATCCTCTGAGAAAGACACAGAGAGAGAAAAGATAAGAAACGTCAGGAGCTGCCAGTTTGGTTCCTTATGGAGGACATTTTTTGAACACTTCTGAAGAGCATGGCAGTAGCAATATCAATGCACAGCAATATATCAGATGCATACAACACTCACAGTTACCATTAGGACATTGAAATTCTAAATTACTTTTGATTGCTGGTTTAAAGGTCCAATATGTGATATGTTTACTTTAATAAATCCAAAAATGACCCCAATATATCATTAGATATTAAGGAAACATGCTGAGTTGAAATACTTTCTGATGCTAATGCTAGTATTTCCGCCTTTTGTAATTTCCATTCCGTGACATGTCTGTCTGGGTGTTGTTATCAACTGGCCAGTAACAGCCAGACCGGGTTGCCAGCTTGCTACAGCTGTAACGTTAGTACAGCCATGAAAGCAGCAAACAAACCAACGGGATCAACGGAGATGGATTCTATCCGACCTAAAACAAAACAAAAAAACAGCATGTTTCTAATAGTTGCGTGACCAGAGACATAACAAACCCCCTTGTTAAATATTGAAGATGTATTTGAAAGATTGAGACAGTTTAGGAGGACGCTGAGTTGGCTAATATCCTCCTAAACAGGTAAGCATTAGCTTCCATTTATCCTGGCTACTACCGACGGGCATGTTATGTCATTTCAACGTGTAGCCTGGTCTGCGTCCGTAGCTGACAACGGTGAGTTATTTTAGGCCAAGAGAGGGGGGGTGGCTTTAAATTGGGAAGAGAGGACAGTGAGGACAGAGGAAGTGTGTCTGTCTGGCGTGTGGAGAGGACAGTGAGGACAGAGGAAGTGTGTCTGTCTGCCGTGTGGAGAGAATCTTTCTGACTGTCAACATAGCCAGCCTCTAGCGTTAGCTACACCGCTGTGATGTGGAGTACAAGCGTCTAGCAACATTGTTGTGGATGCTGCGGTCTCAGCCTGGCAACCTCCGTGAACTTTGAGTCTGGGGAGGAGGGGGCGGGGGAGATCACTCTCTCTGCAGTAACTATTTTAAACACTAGCTGTCAGTATTACATATTAAACCTTTAATGTTCTGCCTCTGAACGGCAGAGAGCATGTAACCAGCATATTTTTAAATCTAGTTTGGTGAATTAAAGGAACACTTTGGTGATTTTCAACCAAACTTGTAAACTGACAGCTGCCATCTGGTTCTACTTGCCATACTGACCATACACTGCAACCCGTTTATGTCTAGGCTGCAGTGGCAGTGCAAGAGATCTCTTTTTGCTGGTGCTATGGGGTTACTCAACGTTTCAGTGTGAGTTTTAGGTTAGAGTCTTCCTTGACATATGAAACCTACACACGTGCGCAGATACGCTCCCACCTTAGCAGCAGTTTACTGAGTGAGCGAACGACAGGAAGAGGGATTGATGAGTTTCATGCACTAAAGTTGCCGATGCAACAGCACCATGAAACTCTGTTTATCCCACCGATCACATTTCAAATACCAGCCAACAAGCCAGGTTTACACAATCATCACTGCAGTTTTCAAACAGGAGCTTATATTTGCAGAAGAGTAATGCAGCAGGCCGAATAATCACACAAAGCCAAGTACACACACAAACACACACACATGCATCCTCACACAGTATTCATACTGGCACACATGGCAACAATAATGTTTTTCATATATGTAGGGACTTAATATATCCAAATAAGCCACTGAACCGGTTTCAAACATGTTTCCAGGGCTATAAAAAAACCATAATATGATTTATATAGTTATGTAGTTTATACAATAAACCAATGTCCTGTGCGCTGTATAACTTTGGAGTCAGTAATCCATTCCTTCAGTTCTGTAAAACACATTTTCACTGTAATGTTCTGCTACGAGACAGATATATGAGTTAAGTTCTTCCATATTGGATGAATCCTCCCCCACTGTGGCCTCGCTGTGCATGCCCTGGTCTGATGTCATTCACAGCAGTGTGACGTCAGCATCCTCAGCAGCAATCATGGCCACGGTCAGGTCATCTTCCTAATGTCAAATGTTTAATGTGTGCTGCACCCATTGGATAAAAAGCATCACCTGTGATTGCTCCACGTTTTTGTTCTGAAAATAATCGGTTTGTTTTATTAATGTATTTAATAAATAAATGACACACGCTCTTTCTCCCTGTCCCCGTTCTCATCAGCTCACCTGACTTCCAAAGCACATCCACTTCTAACTGAAATCCTAATAACTGGCCTCAATGTTTACTTCTGTACTACAGCTGCCCGCTGCTACCACATCGATGTCACTGTTCTTTAGCTCATTCAGAACTGCGAGTAGTTCACGCTGGAATCTTAGAGAAGTCAGAATAGAGCACTAAGACTTGCAGTGTGACAGACATTCCAAACATGAGAGCAGGGTGTGTGTTGTTGAGCAGTGTGTACCAGTGTTCCTATAGGGGCACAGGGCACAGTCCATGCCCCAGGCCTCGCCGTACAGACAGCAACACTCTGTGTACGTGGTCTTCCTGTCGGGACCCAGCGGCCGCATGCACCTCATGCTCTGTGTCACCGTCTGCCAGCAAATCCCTTGGTTGTCCGTCTGCTCCGCCTCATGTTGCTCTGCAATCGCACACGCACGGACACACGCACACACAGACAGACACGCACACAAACACAAACACACACATTACTCTCTTTTTCTCTCTCTCTCTCTTTTAATTCAATTCAAAGGTTCTTTATTAGCATTAAAGTTTCCACATACAATTTGTCCAAATATTTAGACAGCACTCATGTAAGTCTCTCTCCGTCCTCCCAACCAGAGTCAGAACGTCGCCCACCTTGAAATCAAGGTCTGTAAAGCTGAAACTGAAATAGAATTCATTCTTTCTGAACTTCACTCAGTATTTTGATGTCAGGAATATGATTTACTTTATTGACATTAGCTCAGGAAACGCCCAAGGAACTTTTTCTTTTACTGGCAATGGTTTTAGACAATGGGATATTTGAGAGCCAACTGCGAGGAAACGCCATCTTACTTCTGAGCTTTCAAATGACACTGCCGCACTCTTTTTACCTGCCTCTTGTGATTATATTGTAGATAATTTGAACAGCAAACTCAGAATTGATGTAGTGGCTCCACTAATCTAACACCACCATGGAGAAACCAAGGACAGCCTTTTATCAATTGAAGAACATTGCCAGAGTGCGTCCATTTCTGTCTCTCTCTCTCCCAACACAGTGTTTGCGCGTGTGTGTGTGGGTGGGTGGGTGGGGGGGGGGAGATACTTGGCATATCTCTATGTCCTTATACGTCTCTATGAGACAGGTGTGTTGGAGGGGATGAGTAGGTAGCACACGGTCCAACTTGTATGAAATGTTATACCTGTGTTTTTGTACGAGAGCAACCTCAGGCTTGCTGGGTTCATACTCTGCAAACATTGCCATACAAAGCCTCGGAGTGAGCACTGCCAGAGAACATACATCCGGGCTAACTATTTCATTTAACTATTGATATGCAAATACTTAGTTTTTTTGAAAAAAAAAAAAATCTTAAATATTGGTAAGGCTTAGCAATACTGAAAGTTCAAGAATTTCGGGAGGGACATTTTTAGAATCTGTGCATGGGAGATGAAAGCCTTTCTTACCAGCCACCTCAGGAATGAAGACACAGCGGTTACTGCTGGGCTCCAGCACCATGGGCTGGGTACAGAAACACATGTACGAGCCATCTGTGTTCATACACTGTCCACCAGCACACAGAGACTCATCCAGACACTCATCCATGTCTACAGGACAGGGAGCAAAGCACACGTTTAATACACAGACACACACACACACACACACACACACACACACACACACACACACACCTGTGCACTGCAGATTGGCAGCGTCATAGTCCTGTCCCGTCTTACAGTAACACTCGTAGCTGCCCACAGTGTCCAGACAGAAGCCTCCTTTACACACCTCCTGGCCAAACAGAGTACACTCATCTGCATCTGCAAAGAGCCGAAGAACAGTGTCAGAGCAGCCCTCTGTTGGACAACTACATGAGAACCCGGTGAGGCAGGACACAGTACCATGTTCTCGGGTCGTTCCCAAAGCTTCTAACCAGGCAATGATCTGTCAGAAATTCACTAATGAGTTAAAATATAAGAAAGATATAAACAAATGAACTAATATGATGAGGGTATGTAAAGCAAAGAAATTATAGAGACTGTAAATAAAAGTAAGAATAAAACTTCCAACGATATTCGTGACATTGATATGTCTCTAATGATAAAAATAAATAGACGAGATTGTAGAGCTGCACGATTATGGCCAAAATGAAAATCACGATAATTTTGATCAATATTGAGATCACGTTTAATTATCACGATTAGTTTTTGATTTTAACCAAAACAAATTTTATTGTCACATAGGCTATTTATAACTGGTTTCACATCCATATTATGCTATATTCTTCTGTCTTAAGTTGTATGTTGAATAGACATACAGCTGCAACACATGTAAATGAAAATTAGCTATCTGAAATAAATAGGCTATGATGCATTTTTAAAAGCTCATTCACTGATTAAAAGAGCTAGGGAGAGAGGGGGGTGCGATGGACGTACTCACTGAGAGACGGCTGACTCATTATGAATGGTTCCAGCACGGGTCGAATGGTGGGTCAGTGGAGTTACACACGTCATGTGCATATGAAATATCTGTATCATCACTGCGCTGCATTTTTATTAAATATAATATTCTGGCCATGGGTCACATCTCTGGTCCAGGTCCAGCAGGCTCCGTCTCACACGCTGTTACTCTACCAACTGAAGTTAGTTGCATTCAATAACTTCTTCTGTGTTCTTCACCGTGGCGGTCGCGATAGCAGAGTTACCATGGAAACACTGGTAAAAATACAGGTTTGCCCCTCATACTTAGCAATATACAGCTGCGTTAATAAAAAATTAAAACTGTAGACAGGTCTCAGAAGTGTGGACCGCCGCCACTGTGTGGCAGGGCTGCGTGGAGAGTAAGAGGAGAGAGAGTAGAGGAGAAATCCAACAAAGGCAAGGCTTTACAGAAGAAATGGGTCATTTAACTCAAAATTAAACCATGTCCATATAAACAGCATTGCTTTGTTAGTGGAGAGGCAGTGGATGCGAGGACATTAGGTGCACCGGTGCGACCTAGAGGAACGATATTACTTGCGCCCTAGAGCTCTGTGACCTATAAGACACTAACTAGAATTCGAGAGCCTTGTGAGCTAACATACACTAACTAGCACCCTAGAGCCTTGTGAGCTAACAGACACCAAATAGCACTCTATAGAGCATTGTGAGCTAACAGACACTAACTAGCACCCTGGAGCCCTGTGACCTAACAGACACTAGCACCCTAGAGCCCTGTGAGCTAACAGACACTAACTAGCACCCTAGAGCCCTGTGAGCTAACAGACACTAACTAGCACCCTAGAGCCCCGTGAGCAAACAGACGCTAACTAGCACTGGTTACTGCTGCTGTCTGAAAAAAAACACAGACGGGACAAAATGTTGAGTTAACTGGTAAACTGGTAAACCTTAAGACCAACGTATGACTGACTGCTATCTGTTGTGGAACATACTGTATATATAATTTAAAATAAGAGAATATACAGTAGCTAAAGTCATTCCATTGTTTAATTTTAATTTTAATAAAACATATTTTCAATAACTATAGACCGATTTCCAAAAATACTTGAAAAACTATTTGTCACAAGGCTAGATAATTTCTTTGACAAAAACAATTTACTAATGGACAGTCAGTATGTATTCAGATCCAGTATATCTATGTAACTTATTAAGTTAGTAGAAAGATTATTTAAAATAAAAACTATGCAGTGGTGATTTTCATTGAGCCAAAAACATAAAAGCTTTTGATCATGAAATCCTGTTAAAAAATGGAAAGGTATGGTATCAGAGGTGTGGCTTATAACTGGAATATAGTAACTATATAGAAAAAAGGAACAGCTTGTTCAAATGGGTAATCACTGGTCAGTGAGTCTTACTATTTCCTGTGGCGTTCCACAGGGGTCAGTTTTAGGCTTGCAACTGTTTATCCTTTACCTTAATGACATTTGCAGAGTATCAAATGTACTATAATTCACTGTTTTTGCAGATGATGCAAATATCTTTTGTTGGGGGGATGACTTGCAGCAGGTGCTGGAAATGGTCACAACTGAAATTAATACATTAATACTCTGGTTTGATTCGAATAAGTTATGTTTAAACTTGAACAAAACTAAATTCATGGTATTTTGAAATCGTACTATGAATACAGATGTTAAAAAGGTAAATGATTATGAAACAACTGAAAGAGTCCATGAAAGTAAATTTCTGGGTGCTGGAAGCCACACATGAAAATGTGGTATATTGAGCAAAACTAGACGCATATTGAAACAAAATACTGTACATTATGTACACTGTACTGCACTTATTTTACCATATATGTTATATTGTGTGGAAGTACGGGGAAATACCTACAAAAGCAACTTACAAAATATTTGCTAACTGCAAAAAAGAGCAATCAGGAGAATAAAGTGGGTATTATGAGCACACTAATCATCTTTTTTTATAGTTACATTTGCTGCAATGTATGAACAATGTTACAATCAAAACTGCACAATTTATGTTTAAAGTGCCCATGTTATGAAAAAAATACATTTTCTGGGATTTTGAGTGTTACTTTGTGTCTCTTCTGCTTCCACACGATTACACACTTGGAGAAAAACCCATCCATGGTGTCACTAGAGAGAGGTTGCTAACTGTAGCATGCTAGCGCTAGCATGCTAGCTTGTTCTTAATGGCAAAACATTGCTCCAACAGCCACTAGTTTGCCTTAACCTCCAAAAGAACTACTTCCTGTCCCTGTTGTGCAGGTATTCCGCAAGTGTCCCTGGTCTAGAAGAAGTCTCCCAGCTAATTATGCCTTGGACTGACCAAAGCTGGAGAAAGAGTTATCTAGCTGATGGGATCTTACCGAGCTACTGAGCATGTGCAGCTC
>NC_048423.1:25725742-25750006 GCF_013103735.1 Etheostoma cragini | reverse complement strand
TATATGTGCAGTTTTTAATGGAAGAGACGGGGGATATCATTGTATTTTAAAGCAACCTCTTGTGCTAACTGCTGTTAAAATGATATGTTTGTTTCAGTTGGTGGGGCGATCGTAATGAACGGACTGAACAATAACATCAAGCAGAGCCGTAATATCATTCAGTTTAAATATAGATTCAAGAAATCATCACTTGATCAAGACAGAAAAGAATGGACCGAAACATAGGAACGGATTGTAATGCAAAGGTATTGTTATATATATATATTGTATTGTTGTAAGTTATTGGAAGATCTGAAAGATTGTATGCTGTATTTCCTATCTACTTACTTTGTATTAATATGACTTTGTGAAAGGTGGCTATTTTGGTTTTATTTTGTGGTTGAAATTATTTTTTGTCTTGCAATATGATGAAATGCTCAAACCTTGATGTCATTTCTCATTTATCTTGGCTAGAGTTGCAACATAACAAAATGGCCTCGAAAGCTGAGGAGATGACTCACAGCACATCTAATAGGTCAAGGTTCAAATACTGTATGTGTGGGAGAACTATGAAACCCTATGGATTGTGTACTGTAGGAGGAACTTAGTCTTACCTTTGTAGCTGTCAGCTGTGGCCACACCGTACAGGAAGTCTCCATTAGGAATAAATCCTCTTCCAGACGGACACATCTGATCGAACTGGTCTGAAAACGACCGATATTGGAGGTTAAGAGTCCATCAAGCAATGAGGTGTGAGCATTTGCATACTGCCTTGGACTGACCAAAGCTGTAGAAAGAACATATACTGTAGGGACACTTTATTAGGTACACTTCACTGTAAAGGCCAACAGAGCTTTCAGTTCCTGCTCACTGGGTAAGACACTGATTTATTTAATGTTGTGCCATGGTAGCTGCTTCCTGACAATTTGTTACTGGAACACCAGTTAACCTAGAATAACAAAAACGGAAAGCTGTCCAGCCAATACTGCAATACTGTTATACGTAGAGTAGTGTGCAGGTCTCTGAGAACCAGCCGAAGCCAATAACTGGAACTCTGACTGATGCTTGTCCATAATGCATTGCAACAGTCTAGTCTTGGCAACGTGAAGCTTTGAGGGCCTGTGCTGAGTGTGATTGCTAGCAGTATGCACAGTGTCAGTGCATCAGTCAGAATCAGATTTAGTGAAATTGCATACAGAATTAAGCACAGGGCTGCACACTTCTTTAAATGAACTCAACAGAGGAGTGCCTGCTCTCTAGCTCCATCATACAACTATAGTGTACTGAGGTGTTTAAATTAGTCTTTTAAAATCCTGTTGCACACTGTGATACTGAAACATAGCCGAAGGCAAGGTCTCAGTGGGGCATTGTATCTGCCCTCACCTGTGCCATTGACAGGACAGGGGTACACCTCACAGTTGTCCCCCCAGCCGGCTCCCAGAGTGCAGCAGCACTCTTGCAGGGTGACATGGCTGGTCAGCACACTCTCACACAGGTTTTCATTGTTTAGACGATAGTAGCACTCCTTATGCTCCACTGATGACACTGAAACATAAATAAAGAAATTAAATGGTTGAGATGAGTGGTCACTCATACCTAACCTCCTGTGTTGAATGCCCATTCATTTCTGCTTCAAAGCCAGATGTGAAAGGTTCTCTATGTTGGCTTGCTGCTAGGGTAAAAGTAAATCAAACCAGGGAACTGACCACCAACCATTTCAATCGGTCCGCTCCACCACCTGAGCCACTGCCTCCCCCAGCTGCTTACCTGTGGGGGTCTAAACTACATCACAGATCCTCTTACTTTGTTCTGCCATTGGTTCCATTGCTCTTTAAGAAGATGCTGCCAGGAAAAAGCAGATTCTTTTGTTTGCATAAAACATCATACCTCCACAGTCATGTCTGGATTTGATGATGGAGTAATGTATACTTTTGTGACTGCAGTTTATCGTGCATGTGTCTGTTTTTTTTATTTATTCTTAATGGCAATATATCTTTTGCATTATGTTTTTATGTTGTTATGTATTGTGTACTATGTTGCTGTCTGCATGATTCCTTTTCAGGAAAGCGTTTGGTGGCGCTGATCCATAGCTGCCGCCCGGAGGCTTGCTCCAACCTAAGTCAAATTCCTCGTATGTGTCCTCATACCTGGCGAATAAAGCTGATCCTGATTCTGATATCTTTTGCGTTCCCACAATGGAAGAATAGGGGAGTTTGAGTTTCAAAAAACTGTATTGTGAACATGGCTTAAGAGCCTTTAATACACACTTCAATAAAACTTTCTGGTTTTAGTTTTGGATTGTCTTACATTGTATGTGTGTGTTAAGGGGTAGGGGGGCTAGGAAAAAAGCAAGGGGAAAAACTGTGACGTGCAATGTTGTTAATCTTGTGCCTTTTTTCAATAAAAAATAAATTAAAAAATAGCAATAACATGTAAATTAATGGAATTTGTCCTTATAGAAGTAAATATGGACTTCAGTTGTAAATATATCCCAAAGGAGACTGTGAGGCCACTAAAGGACCAGTAGCCCGTTAAGGGCCCATTCCTCACAGTCCAGGGTGTGCCTGCAAAGTCATACACAGACCTGTGAACTCTGGAAACACTGACAAGGACTTTTCAATGCAAAATGAAATGTTTGAGAATTGATGTGGCATGTTAAATTAACATGTATGAAATGTAGGAAGTTTGTTTTAAAGATTTTGATGCAAGGACTACACTTTATTGGAGATTACCACCAATGTCGCTCTGAACCCTGACTCCCCAAGTGCTCTCCACAAGCTCATACATCTATCTAAGATATCCTTCATTATATGTTAACTGTTGTATTTATTGCATTTATCCATTCATAATGGCATTCATTCATTCAATAAATTAAATAAAAGATGTAATGATTAATTGATTAGGTATAAGCTGTGTTTGTAATCAATAGTTTAATAAACCCTTCATTTATAAAGAACTTGTATGCGCATTACGGTTGCTGTAGAAGCCTACAGAGTTGTGACTGAATTAATTGGATATCACTGTTCCCTTTTTGAAGCATGGTGCCCCGAGCTGGATTTAACACCAGTTACATTTAGTTATTTCATATAAAACTGATTATTTGTGATAGCTGAAGTAGAGCGGCATTACTCTCCTTCCTCCTCTCTAACAATTCACTTGTTTGTAATACCGAATCTTGAGGTATTAATGATGGTTATATATTGTGGTATTATTTAATGCATTATGCTTCCCTATCTACTATTTGAAGATTTTTTATCTCACTTTCCTGACTTGTATGGAGAAACAGCAGTGTTATTCAGCCTAGAAGCCGCAGATAGGTTACCTGTGGGAATGGGTTCACACTTGGCGATCATGACGTTATAGTCCTGGCCGCTGGGACACACGCAGAGGAAGGAACCATCAGCGTTCACACACTGGGCCTCTCCACACACACTGCCCAGCAGCTCACACTCGTTCACATCTGCAGAGCAGGACCAAAAAAAGCAACTAACAATCAAGGCCGACTAAGAATGTGCTTTATCAAGTGTGTGCAAAAGGTAGGCAAGTTCAGCAGTTGTTGCAAACAGGATAAAACAAAACAATGTAACATATGAGATATATTTCATCTCATCCCAATCTATGCACATGTGAGCTTCATATTGTTCATAAATGTTCCAGAGCAGTGTGCCTGCATTTTGATTAGTGTTGTGTGTGTGTACGAAGCACTCAGAGACAGTCACATTGCCGTCATATCAGCTGGCAAGGCAGATCTCACTGAAGACGAGGCTCAGAGCTGTTTGTTGCTATCCTCTCTCCAGAGATGACAGTTTGAAGTGTTGGCTATCAGACCTGTGTTTTGTCATTCGGCCTATTCCTCACTGTTACTGATGTAGTGTGTTCAACCTGTATCAGCAGCTCTTTGCAATGATGTGGTATTTCTTTTGGGCTCTTCACGATGGACAGGATGGCCATTCCTGTTCTAATTAAGAATTAGAATTGCTCCAATGGATCTTCAGAATGGAGCAGACTTAGTAGCAATCCTGCTATCTTTGTTTCAAGGTGCAAAGTGACACCATGGGGCTCCAGGGGCAGAAGAAGGGCCCGAGCAAAGCCCCCCCACCATCAACCCCCCCATGCCTGTGTACATGTGGTTGTGTTAGCCTTTATTGGATGCATGAAGTTGTTTGTGAAGTGCAGTAGATTAAAATTGGGTGGCAGTCGCAATAAAGTTGCCCCACCCACCAAACGCCCCGCTGCATGCTCTCCCCCCAGAACCATAAAGTGGAGAGGTGGTAAGAATCAGAGGAGGCTAGGTAGAAATGATTCTGATTGATTCCAATGAGTTCAGCCAGATGTCCGTCGCCGTCCTCTGTCTCTGTGTTGGCATTCTTACCTCTGGTGTATTTTCTGGGGACTATGGTTACCTGGCCCTCAGATCTCTGCAGGGTAAATCCAGACAGCTAGCTAGACTATCTGTCCAATCTGAGGATTATGGTTAACTGGTCCTCAGATCTCTGCAGGGTAAATCCAGACAGCTAGCTAGACTATATGTCCAATCTGAGGACTATGGTTACCTGGTCCTCAGATCTCTGCAGCGTAAATATAGACAGCTAGCTAGACTATCTGTCCAATCAGAGTTTTCTGTTGACAACTAAAACTACTTCTGAACGTACACATGTTCCACCAAAACAAGTTCCTACCTGAGACTATTTAGCAGAGGCACCGTGACTCTGTCCTGAGCTTAGCCCCGCCCAAAATGATTGTGATGGGTTTATTGAAATGCCAATAAACCAGATCACGTTTGTCTCCCATCACGGAATGCTGTTTGAACTGTCAAATGACCACACCTATGAGCCGGTCTGTAAACACAGCCATCAGGTACACATACACATGAGTGCCTAATTATAGACACACTCAGGTTTCATCAGGTTCAAGCATTATTAAAATGCAGCAAGTAAGTCTAGTATTTTCTGTCAGTTTTTTAGCTTATCTACATATTTTTCTGTAATTGTAACCTGTACTGGATACAGTATTTTATGTGTGTCTGTAATGTTGCTGAGCTTACAGTTTTATATACTAAACTGGGACGTGCTCAGTTGGGATTCTCCATGTTGACATGTTCACTGATTTGGGAATATGGAGAGAAATAAATGATATTTTACTGTGTTTGTTTCTCCTTGTACTTCCTTTAGTAGTATAGAATAGTAGAATTGCTAAAAGTGTTTTAGGTTAGCAACAGCAGTGGTTACCTGGTTACAACAGAACCAAGTCATATTCAATTTGTGTTTCTTATGGTAATAAAATGTGTTTTTTTAGAAATTATTGCATAGTTTTTATGGTTTTATTGGTTTTATTTTGCAAAGGGTCTGAGGTCTTCTGCTAATTGGGTGAAGTTTTTTGAAAAACCGCCCCCTGTTTTTAAAATAGTGCTTAAGCAATCAAAAAAACTGTAATAAATCCTTGGTCAGCACACATTCTGAATGTTTAGTGGTACATCACCATTCTTGGTTTGGAACTTTGGTGTAACCCAATATCACTGCCAAAATTCTCCAATAATAGCTGGAGCCTTCATTTATCTCAACCTAAAGAGACACCAGACATTCGTTTGAGATGTATTATTAGACTGGAAAAGTCCAGAAAATTCCATTCAATTCTTGGGAGGTGGTGAAGCAGTGAGCAGTGGATATTACACATGCCTTTAGTGTGGGAGATCTGGGTTCCCACTGCGATGCATCCACCAATGTGTCCCTAAGCAAGACACTTGCATTTGGGTCGAATCCAACCCGAAGCGTAGTGTTTGTAAATGTGGTGGTCTGTCAGTAGAGAGAGATACTAACCATCAGGTCTGTCAGTAGAGAGAGATACTAACCATCAGGTCTGTCAGTAGAGAGAGACTAACCAATCAGGTCTGTCAGTAGAGAGAGAAACTAACCAATCAGGTCTGTCAGTAGAGAGAGACTAACCAATCAGGTCTGTCAGTAGAGTACCTTTTCTACCGGTCTGGCAGAAAAGGTAGATGGACTGCAAAAATCACTACTTGATCTGGATGCTCGCATGTCGCTGAGGTTGGTGACCATTGATTGATTGGCATTTCTCCAAATGGTATTTTGTTGCCTTGTACATGTACATGTGTAATGACAATAAAGTTATCTATCTATGTAGATGGTTTTGTTAAAAAATAGGAAGTTACTTTAGAAAGGGTTAAAAAAAAGCATATAGTGCTGGACTCCGTTGACACCAACTAGAATATTGGCAAGTCCAAGACCGTGTCTGTCACAGTAGGGAAACATCCTGAGTACTACAGCCCTGGCTGCTTTGGTGATACATACAGTGTGTCCATGTGTGGCCCAACGCAGTTCACACAAACGCAAACACAAATACACACACAAGCACACACACACACACACCCACAAACAAATATATACACCCACACGCAAATACACACACACACACACACACACACACAGACAGACATAATATACTATAATACTTCCAGCTTAATGTAGGCATAGCAACAGGTCCACCAACACTCACCCACACAGGCTTGGCCATCCAGGGACTCGTGGTAGCCCTGGTCACAGAGGCATCGGAAGGAGCCCAGTCTGTTCTCACAGTAGCCATGAGGGCCACACAGCGTCTCATTGAGCCCACACTCATCAATATCTGGACAAAACACAAACAAAGCCAGTGTCACTTTCCAACACTTTGTTTCTTATTTTATTGTAGAAGTTTTCATTGTATGAACATCTGCTTACATAAAGAGATAAATTCATTGTTTTCAGATTGGAACTCACATATAGACATGTTTAGCAGTACACACCATGTCTCCTGTGTTTTCCTTTATTTCCTTCCAAACAGAGTAACGAAGTGGCATGCAAGGACTACTTCTGCAATTTAAGCAGCTAGATTATAATTTAACTGGTTTCATTCACACACACACACACACACACACACACACACACACACACACACACACACACACACACATACACACACACACACACACACACTCAGCCCCCTGCATAAATCAGGCAGAGAGCAACAAATATCTCTTCTCGTCTAGACCGCCAGCTCAAAGTCTTTTTCTATTACCTCAGTTTTTTTTCTAAAGCAGGAAATGGCTTCAAAACAGTTCTTGCACAGAAGTCGAGGAAATAAGAGCAACATCTACAGCATATGTGAAAGACCATGACAATTTACTAAATGTCTTATAAACAGAGGGATGAACAAAAGGATCCAGACAGTGACCAAAGGAAAACGTCATGTAACCAGATGGAACATCTCCTAGGTGACTGTACATTTTGAAATCATAGGCTATGTAAAAAGATACTTTAATATTGCTTTTCATAACATCACAACCTTTTGGCAGTTTTACTATTGAAGCAGCACATATCTAACATACAATGTAAATGTACATGTATGATGAAACTTATCACTAACAGCAGCTAAGTCCTTCAAGCTGAGATAAATGACGCAAAGCTGTCTTCTCCATGTAGAGAGCATACAATTAACTCATATTTAACTAGCAGTATACCTCTAGATAACAACATTTAGGTAGTAATTTATAATAATTTATTCTGTTTATTGATCCCCAGTGGTGTTAGTAATCACTACGCACAGGGCTGGAATACACACACATGCTCAGGACCTATTCATGCACAAATGGAGAGATGTCAGAGTGAGTGGGCTGCCAGATGGACCAGCACCCTGAGCGGTTGGGGGGGTACGATGCCTTGCTTAAGAGCACCTGGCGGTGCCCAGGAGGTGAAGTGGCATATCTCCAGCTACCAGTCCTCCACCATACTTTGGTCCATACAGGGACTTGAACCAGCAACCCTCCAGTTCCCAACCCAATTCCCTACGGACTGAGCTACTGCCACCCCAAAAGAAATCTGGTTAAAGATGCCACGAAGTATGTGGCAGTGCTTTAATCGTATGTGTGTTGATGGCCACTATGGCCAATTCCATCATTGTCAAGGGGAGTGCTAACCTCTCTCCTTTCATACAACAACAACAACAAAAAATCAGGGGAAAGCGCAAACGCTGTCCCCCACGACCACAAATTATGCAGTCGAGATTCCCACATTTAGGGAATTCACAGGGGTCAGCCTAACCGGACTGCAATGGTTAAGCCTCGCCCTGGGTAAACCATCTTCTTGATCATGGTATCTCCCCTGCCAGGTAAGTATGGGAAGCCAGGTAAGGTAAGGATGTCCTCCAAGATATTAGTCCTATATGACATGAGCCAAGGGACAAACAAAAAAACAAACTTTAAAGTTGGCAACATCTTAGGGTCGGCTAATACCAAGAAAAGGGTTGGTTCAAACAAGCATGAGCATGTCAGCAGTCTAGAGGGTTTGTTCCTGTTCTTAATGGCCCCCTGGAAGTCAAACGCCACCATTCATAGAGAGTTTCACACTGAATTCATCCTGGCTCACAACACAGAGGAAGTGTGCACTTACTCTGACTTCCAAAGGAACATTTTGAAGGATCTCTTGAAAGGTGACACTGGCAGTATTTTACATTTTCAAAAAATCCCTCGCACAAAGGGCTCCGCTGGAGGGCGAAAGCAGATCTTTGAGGACTACACCAGGGACCTCATAAAGCAAGCGAACATCCCACTCAGCTTGGCAGGTCAAATGTGCCACTGCAGTCTCTCAAATACACCAAACAAACCAAGACCGATCCAAGAGGCGCATCAAGAAACACCAGCACAAAGGTCGCTGAACACACCCCACCTCCAACCCCCATCCCTGGAGCAGGGGTCATCATCGAACATGATCTACAGCTATAATGATGGTGTGTGTGTGTGTGTCTTACCATCACAGGAGGGTGTGTCGAGGTTTGCAGTGAATCCCATCTCACACACACACAGATAGGATCCGTCTGTGTTGAGACACTCGCCGTGGGGCGAACAGAGTTCTGCTTCATCCACACACTCGTCAACATCTGGACACAAAAAAAAAGACTGAGGGGTGTGTGTGTGTGTGGGGGGGGGGGGGCTCTGTGTATGTGCATATGTACTTGTGTGTGTTTGTGTGTGCATGTGTGCATGGATATGTAATGTACGTGTGTGTGTGCATGCATGTTTGCATTCAGTGCCTTACAAAAGTATTCGGCCCGCTTGAACTTTTCTAACTTTTGCCCCATTTCAGGCTTCAAACATAAAGATATAAAACTGTATTTTTGTGAAGAAACAACAACAAGTGGGAAACAATCATGGAGTGGAACAAAATGTATTGGCTATTTCAAACTTTTTAAACAAATAAAAAACTGAAAAATTGAGCGTGCAAAATGATTCCACGCCCGTAAGTTAATACTTTGTAGCGCCACCTTTTGGTGCGATTCCAGCTGCAAGTCGCTTGGGGTATGTCTCTATCAGTTTAACATCCAGAGACTGAAATTCATGCCCATTCTTCCTTCAAAACAGCTCGTGCTCAGTGAGGTTGGATGGAGAGCGTTTGTGAACAGCAGTTTTCAGTTCTTTCCACAGATTCTCGATTGGATTCAGGTCAGGACTTTGACTTGGCCTGGAAACGTTTATTTGTGAACCATTCCTTTGTAGATTTTGCTGTATGTTTGGGATCATTGTCTCGTTGGAAGATAAATCTCTGTCCCAGTCTCAGGTCTTTTGCACACTCCATCAGGTTTTCATCCAGAATGGTCCTGTATTTGACTCCATCCATCTTTCCATCAATTTTAACCATCTTCCCTGTCCCTCCTGAAGAAAAGCAGGCCCAAACCATGATGCTGCCACCACCATGTCTGACAGTGGGGATGGTGTGTTCAGGGTGATGGGCTGTGTTGCTTTTACGCCAAACAGAACGTTTTGCATTGTTGGTTTCATGTGACCAGAGCACCTTCTTCTACATGGTGGATTCCTTTTCTCATCATTAGTCATTTGGGTCAACATCAGATCCTTCAGAGATCCTCACTGAACTTCTGGAGACAGTTTGCTGCACCAAAGTAAAGGGGCTGAATAATTTTGAAGGTCCAATTTTCCAGGTTTTTCTTTGTTAAAAAAGTTCGAAATATCCAATACATTTTGTTCCAATTCATGATTGTGTCCCACCCGTTGTTGATTCAAACAAAAACTCATAGTTTTATATCTTTATGTTTGAAGCCTGAAACGTTGCAAAAGGTCAAAGTTCAAGGGGGTCGAATACTTTTGCAAGGCACTTTATGTACTTGTGTGTGCGTGTAAGTGTGTGTGTTTGTACCGGTGCAGCGAGTGCCGTTGATCTGCCGGTACCCCTGGGGGCAGCTGCAGCTGTATGAGCCCATGATGTTGACACACTGGCCTACGGCCTCACAGGGCCTGGGCTCTTCTACACACTCATCCACGTCTGGAACATACACAGTAGTCTTATTAATTACTGCTTCAAACTGTTATGTAGAGAGGTATATTCATTCTTTAACTTTCCTTATACAAACAAAAAGTATGTTTTGATCATGTTGACAAAAAATTACTGCTAGCACCAGTATGTAAAGGTATTCATATATTAGAAAAGTGTCAGACACCAAACAAGACAAGGACCACAAAAGCGTCACGTTCGATAGTTTATTAAAGGGTTGGGGGTTATGGGAGTACCGGGAAATCCAAAAATCAGCATATGTGTAGATCCTCAGTAGCCGAACAGCGAGAGCAGGGGCTGGATGATCCGAGACGTCCGAAGCTGGAGAACACGGAAGTAATCGAGCGGATCCGGGATCACCAGCAGAGAGTCAAAAAGCGTTTTCAAAAACAGGAAGGTAACCGGTACTGGTAGCAGACGATCTGACAAGTCAGGACTGAAAAAAAAGGCGTTATATACAGGACATGATGAGTGGTGAATGCATTGCAGCTGGTAGGTAACGAGGGTGAGACAGAGCAGAGCAGAAACAGGTGAAAGTCATCAAACCCCAATCAGCGTGTTACCAGGCAGAGAGAGAGCTCATGAGAGAACCCCCCCCCCCCAAGGGACGGCCCCAGAAGTCCCCAAGAGAACCACCACACCGGGAGGGCAGAGGGGAGCCGGCGGAGGGCTAATACTCCTCAATACAGACCGAAGACGGGAAAGGCACAGAGACAGGGTCAGGGTCAGGCACAGGACAGGAAGCCGGGCGGGTAGGACGGTTAGGGACCCCTCTGGGGCAGCCCCTACAGATGGCCGGTTGGCCAGGATACATGCGGTGGAAGTCGGCGACGAGTGTCCGGTCCAAAATCCAGCTGGCCGGCACCCAGGTTCTCTCCTCAGGCCCATAGCCCTCCCAGTCGACGAGATACTGAAGGCCCCTACCTCTCCGTCTGGACCGAACCAGGCGTCGAACGGTGTACACCAGCCCACCATCAACGAGGCGAGGAGGAGGAGGTGGCGGCGCCAAGGGAACCTGCGGGCTTTCATGTGTTGGCTTGACTTTCGAAACATGGATGTTGGCAACTGGAGCCGCACTGCGGTAGGGCTGATGATCCTCTGGATAGGGAATGGGCCGAGGAATCGAGGTGCAAGCTTACATGATTCCACCCGCAGAGGGAGGTCCTTTGCTGACAGCCACACCTTCTGGCCAACACGGTAGGTGGGTGCCGGCGTTCTTCGGCGGTTAGCCCCTATGGCATAGCTGACTTGAGTAGCGTGGCACGAGCTTGTGACCAGGTACGACGGCAATGGCGGGCATAGGCGAAGGCAGACGGGCAGGACACGTCTCCTTCCTGGCTGGGAAACAGGGGGGGCTGGTAACCATACACACACTGCAAAGGTGACAATTGTGAGCATACTCTATCCACGTCAGTTGTTGCGCACAAGCCTGAGGTTTGCGAGAAACCATGCACCGCAGAGCCTTGTCCAGCTCCTGGTTTGCCCGCTCGGACTGTCCATTGGACTGGGGGTGGAACCCAGAGGTGAGACTCACTGTGGGCCCTAGCAGAAGGCAGAACTCTTCCAGAATGTAGAAGTGAATTGCGGGCCTCGGTCAGAAACAACATCCCTGGGCAGCTTGTGAAGACGGAAGACGTGATCAAGAACAGCCCGGGCAGTCTCTCTGGCCGATGGCAGTTTAGGGAGGGGGATGAAGTGGGCCATCTTGCTGAACCGGTCAACCACAGTGAGAATGACCGTCATACCACCTGATGGTGGGAGGCCAGTTACAAAGTCCAAGGAGACGTGGGACCAGGGTCGTGTGGGCACAGGCAAGGGCTGGAGTAATATCCCTAATATCACCTCGATATCCCAGGTCAGGGCAGCTACAATGCAGGGATTAGGCAAAATTGATGCAGGTTCCTGGGAAGGGGTGTTATCCTTCTGGAACTGACGGGAGAGAGCGTCCGGCTTGGTGTTTTGAGAACCTGGGCGGTATGACAGGGGGAAGTTGAATCTGGTGAAGAACAAAGCCCAGCGGGACTGTCTGGGGTTAAGACGTTTGGCATTGCGGATGTATTCAAGATTTTTGTGATCAGCCCAGACCAGAACTGGAACTGTGGACCCCTCAAGCCAGTGACGCCGCTCCTCCAGGGCAAGCTTGACAGCCAACAGCTCACGGTCTCCAACATCATAATTGCGCTCCGCAAGAGAAAGCCGGCGAGAAGAAAATGCACAGGGGTGCAGCTTGTTGTCCTCTCCTGCCCGTTGAGAGAGTATGGCCCCGACACCCATGTCTGAAGCATCCACCTCGACAACGAACTGCCGGTCTGAATCCGGCATCTGGAGGATGGGGGCAGTGGTGAACCGGGCCTTGAGGGTATGAAAGGCGGTGTTGGCCTCCGGGGTCCAGAAAAAGGGGTGTTTAATGCTGGTCAGAGCTGTGAGGGGAGCGGCGACGGAGCTGTAGCTCCGGATGAATTTCCGGTAGAAATTGGCAAAACCGAGGAATTGCTGCAACATCTTTCTGTTCCTCGGAACTGGCCAGGAGGTGACTGCCGAGACCTTTGCGGGGTCCATCTGGATGTTGCCTTCAGTGACGATGTATCCCAGGAATGACACAGTCTTAGCATGGAACTCACATTTCTCCGCTTTGACATAGAGAGAGTTCTCCAGAAGTCGACGAAGAACCAGCTGGACATGACGGATGTGTTAAGACAGAGTTCTGGAGAATATTAAGATGTCGTCCAGGTACACAAAGACAAATTTATTCAGCATGTCCCGCAGCACATCATTTACCAGCGCCTGGAATACCGCTGGGGCGTTGGTGAGGCCAAATGGCATTACCAGGTACTCGTATTGGCCGGTGTGGGTGTTGAATGCAGTCTTCCACTTGTCACCCTCCCTTACTCACACTACGTGGTAAGCATTCCTAAGGTCCAGTTTTGTGAAAATAGTGGATCCCTGGAGCAACTCAAAAGCCGAGGTGAGTAAAGGCAGAGGGTACCGGTTGTTCACTGTGACATCATTGAGACCTCGATAATCAATGCAGGGGAGAAGAAAACCATCTTTCTTTCCCACAAAGAAGAACCCGGTAACCAGCAGGAGAGGAAGACGGGCGGATAAGTCCAGCTGCCAGGGAGTTCCTGACGTACTCCTCCATAGTTTTTCATTCAGGAGGGGATAGTGAGTAGAGTGGTTTCCTGACACCATCATAGATACGGGAGCTGTGATGCTGGTAACTGTGCCAAGTAAGCGACCATCCAGGGCCCAGGCTGGAACAGGAGTGGACAAGCAATGGTTTTCCAAGCCCAGCTGACGAGTGAAAGTCATCAAACCCCAATCAGCGTGTTACCAGGCAGAGAGAGAGCTCATGACAGAAAAGTATTAATTATGTGCAAGTGGAACATGGATTAACCTTTTCCTTCTGGGTTGTTGACATATACTTTAAGTTTTCATTTCCCTTTATTACGACTTTGTATGGAGGACCAAAAGTGACATGATAGTGCTTATAAAGCATTTACAAGATGACACACTGATGATGAACAGTTGCCTGAAATGTGTCTGTGCCAGAGGTGGGTAGAGTAGCCAAAAATTGTACTCAAGTAAAAGTACTGTTACTTCAGAATAATTTGACTCAAGTAAAAGTAAAAGTAGTCATCCAAATAATTACTTGAGTAAGAGTAAAAAAGTACTTGATGAAAAAACTACTTAAGTAGTGAGTAACTGTTGAGTAACGTCTGATTTATTTCTTAACACAAGCATCAATCAGACAGACAGAAATACAGAATAATCATATTTAGGCAAATTATAGTTCATCCAATCAATAAAATAAATTAAAATTAATTTATTAATTACAAATTAGCTTACTTGAGAGACTTGTCACATCAAATTTGGATGGATACTGCATGTGTAAAACATACTGTATGTAACCTAAAAGACAAACATCCACCTCTCCACAGCAAAAACTAAAACTACCGCTACGCCTCCTCAGCTTAGATGTTGAGTTGTTGAACGCTCATATGTCCGTTTGTTTGGTCGACACAGAAGACGCCGCATAACGGAGCTGCTGTTTCGCACTTTTACTAAAAGGTAACCATGTTTCACTATGAGGCCGAGCCGCCGAGGAGGGGGGGGGTCCTCCTGGTCTGCGTTGCCTTGGCGACTTTTGATTCTGCGTCTTTGCTTTGCTACGACTGTAAAGCTAACCTCTTTATATGTCTATGGGCTAACCTGTCCCGCTGCTGAAACAAGTGTGGTCACGTGACTGCACAACGACGTGTGATTGGTTAAGTACAGTCACCTGGTAGAGCCTTCAGCAGAAGACTCTCTCTCTCTGTCAAAATAAAACATTAAAATGAGACGTACGCTGGGGTAAAAACAATGAAGCGTAGTAACGAGTAACGAGCTCATTGTAGCCTAATGTAGCGGAGTAAGAGTACAGTTTATTTTTCACTAATCTACTCAAGTAAAAGTAAAAGTATAGTGATTTAAAACTACTCCTAGAAGTACAATTTTTTTCAAAAACTTACTCAAGTAAATGTAACGGAGTAAATGTAACTCGTTACTACCCACCTCTGGTCTGCGCATTAACAAAAAATCTGACCTCTAGGGTAAATTGGTCCAAATCAGAAGTGTTACCTTTAACAGCCTTCCAATCAGGTGCATTTCAGTGGTTAAAGCAAGGTATTGTGTACAGTATCTACAGTAGATATATATCTAGATATATTATTATCTCTCCAGTTAAAAGATCTAGTTAAAATGAATTTAGATCCACTATTGAATAAAATATCTTGTGATGTTAATAGATGACTGACTCTTAATTTCTGAATAGCAGGAAAGGTCAATGTTGTAATAATGGTTTGTGTTCCCGAGCTGGACAACAGTATCCTATCTCTTTCTCTGGAGGTTCCTCTGTCATACATTAAATGGTTTGACAGGATGGTCCTAACCCTGGTACTGCAGTCCCATGTCAAAGTCCCCTTGGGCAAGACACAGTACCCTTAGTTGCCCCCGATGCTGCCCCATCGGAGTGTAAAAGTGTGTGAGTCTGATGAGCAGGTGGCAGCTTGTACAGCAGCCTCTGCCACAGCATATGAATGGTGAATGGTTCCTGTACTATGTTACAGAGCTCTGAGTAGTCTAGAAGACACTAGAAAGACTAGAAAAGTTCTATATAAGAACAGTACATTAACATTTACGGGATTAATAAGACATTTGAATTATGAATAAAATGCAAAGACATATTTATGGAGGAAAGTTCTATCTCACACAGGCTCCACCCTCTACTGGACTCTATGTGTAATACTCTCCTCTCCAATCCTGAGAAGTAATTTGCTTGTACAGCATCTGTTATGGTTTGGTATTTTGTTATATATTTCGTCCTTGTGATTGTGTTTTTTGATCTTGTATAGTTTTAGTCCTTGGTTTCTCCCTTGTCTTGTCTAGTAGGTTTCTGTCTTTTGGTCTCTTTTTCCTGTTTTATTTTGATAATCTGGGTTTAGATAGATGGATAGATAGATAGATAGATAGATAGATAGATAGATAGATAGATAGATAGATAGATAGATAGATAGATAGATAGATAGATATTTATTGATCCCGAAAAAATGATGGTGTTATTTTCTGTGCTGTCTTGTCTTTAGTTTTACTTGTTGTGTGTTCCAGCTCATGTGATTACCTGATGACTTCCACCTATTTCCCAGCCTTTGTGTCACCTGCCCCTTGTTACCTTAATTTAGTCTTGGTGTTCCCCATGTCCGTTGTCAGATCATTGTAGTGTACTGTGTGTTTCTGTTTAGTGACTTGCTTGGAGTGTTCCTTTTGTCTCTGAATTTTATTCTTGGTTTTGAGATCCTGTCTGTTGGTTCTGGCATTAGTTTTTTGCCTGTTGTTTTCGGGACTCAGTTTTTGGTATGTACTTTGTTATATCTTTTATGGAATAAAGACTTTGCTTGCTCTCTTTGCATTTGGGTCCTACATTCTCTAAAGCTCGTAACAGAGTCCTACCATCACAACGGTCTCCAGCCAGGGACAGGGTGAAGCCGGGGCCACACTGACACAAAAAGGAGCCGTCAGTGTTCTGGCAGTGGCCCCGGGTACAGATCTGCTCATCCAGGCACTCATCAACATCTGAAAGAGGACATCCAAAGGAGCCATTGATTCACAAAGGCACAACTCACAGGTGCAAGCTTACAATTTCACTCACATATTGACAAACACTTTAGTTTCTGTACAGTAGGTAAATTACATATTACTAGGGCTGTAACGATACACCAAACCCAGGGCTTGGTTTGGATCACCATTTTTTATCTACGATTCGATACAAACCTTGATTCTTTTTTTGTTTTTTCGGGGGATGGGGGGGGTTGCTCAGTAAACGTAATACCTTTTTTCTGCCACATGGCATTGTTTGTCATTGATTACATCCCACTTTGCAACACAGTTATACAACCGATAGCTTCTTTATTGATATTAATTCATTTCAGTGTTGATCGATCCAACAAAAAGATACTATAGTTACTTTAAAATGTTTCCAAAATTGTTTCAGTGGTTCATTAACGTGCTGGAATGAGACATAAGAATAATGGTAACAGTAACAGACAATTCCCCTCCCAACCTGTAGGGGCATCAAAAAGGAAAAGGGCTTTTGTGCCTATAGTAAAGGCGCTGGTTTACAAGTAGCTAATGCTAATGTAATCCTTGGTGGGTAGCATTAGATTAATAACTCTGGGCTAACCCACATATTCATCAGTAACGTTAACTGTATAGATTGACGACTAATCTAATGGTAATTTAGCTAGCTAGCACACCCCCGCCTCCAGGCGCTACGGCTTCAGTAAGGATGGGAGCTGAAAACAGCCCCTGTAACGATAATTTCCATATCGTTACAGCCATACATATTACATATTATTTATGTAGAGTAAATTGCATTCCTATTTATATATTTATAATTCTAGGCTTATTCTACCAACAGCTGAATCCTTGTGGCTTAGAGTGTCTCTGCCTGCTGACTCAGTGTCATCACTGGTTAGGGGAAATCAACACTTTATTACAACTGGGTTTGCTTTTTGTAGCTCTGGCCATCCATTCTGTCACTTCTGCATTTCCACTGATCTCTGGAAACTAGATCATTGGTCTTCTGGTGGTAAGAAAAGGCTTGAATCACAGTTCATTTCAAGTCAGCTTTCATGCCCGCAAAAAACCCGGAATTAAACTCTGATTTATTACATTATGTTATATAATTAAAACAGTCAATACTAGACATCAAGAACTGCATTCACGAGATGGCTCTGTATAGCACCCACGCACACACGTGTACCTATATATAAGCACCCACGCACGCATGTGTCTTTCTCTTCTCCCTCTCTGAACACCCTAGACTACCCAAGTCCATTATTCCATCTTAAAAATTCAGTACAATTTCAAAGAAATAGTGGGGCAAAGGCATGGTTTGAAATATAGTTCCCATTAGCTTACCTGAAAAAGCCACAATTGGAACTCTGTATCATTGTAGAGATTCATATTTTTTTGTATATGTGTTTCAAACATTTAGTGTTTTGGTGCCTTATCTATAGGGTGTTGCCACAGTTTGATGCATTAGTTATAAGTGTAGTGAACACACAGGCTGTGTGTTCAGCTCCCTACTGTTCAGCCTGTACAACCACTGCACCCCCCAAAATGGAGAAAACAAGAGTCAAAAGGATGTATGGTTGCAGTGTCTGGTTGTTGGTTGGTTGACTGACTTTGCACTTTGTCACTTTGAGTGTCATGACTCTTTTTTTATTTTGGTATTATTAATAGATACATTGGCTGCATAGCCACATCCTATTAAAACTCCCAAAGAAGTCATAATTGCTTCATCCTTGACAGCTGAGGAGAAGAGATTTAATTATACAGTGGCTCTGGGGAAACAACCATCAGTCCTGTTTTGCCCTCACAGCGCTAATTCATTATCATTTTGGTGGGTGGGGAAGGCTGCATTGTAATGGCAGGAAACCACATAACGACAGAGTGCGTCCAATTCATATCCTAAGAAGGGGGACGAAAAAGGGGGGTGCAGACGCAGGTAACAATGTGGTCACTGATCTTGTCCAAGATTCCACTGACTTATTATATTAGTATGCACTTGTTAATCTGCAGAGTTCACGTCTGAACCAAGCGCTGATCAGTGCCATAGGCTGTGGTTGTGCATGGCATACACAGTGCCCTGATGCGTCACCTTGTTTTCACAAGAATTGTGCATGTTTGTGCTCTGCAAGTTTAAAATATTTTAACTTAAAAAAATCTTATCTTGAGGCTTTTTATAACTCCAATTAATAAAGTGAGCTGTCAGGAGGAATAAAAAAGAACTGTGTGGCTGTTCAAGAGTCTGAGCTGTGAATGTATGTTGCCTATTATCTACGGCTACATAAACACAGAGGGTGAAAACCCAAGGAAAAGGAAAGGTTCATATTTGTATTGTGTTCCATCTGAATCTGAACAATCTGAAAGCAGCTGTTAACCGTCTTATTCTTATTACAATACATTTGTATCTGTTTCTTCTCAATTAGGAAAATAAAGATAGCAATGATAATAGTACTGGACGTTTTGATTATAAAATTCAAAATGTTCCGGCATCTGATGTTATTTATGTTGTATATATGTATATATGTTGATTGTCATTCTCTACCTCTCCATGAGTTGTACTCACATCTTTCCCTCCAGTGTCAGTCACCTGACATCCTTGCCCACCTGTTCACCCGATTCCTCTTTTTCTCATCAGTCCTGCATTATAGAACTATTCCCGGGCAGGTCCAAGTTGCTGTGTGCTTTTTGAACCACAACCTCAACCTTGTTTTGGTGGAACATGTGTACGTTCAGAAGTAGTTTTAGTTGTCCACAGAAAACTCAGATTGGACAGATAGTCTAGCTAGCTGTCTGGATTTACCCTGCCTAGATCTGAGGACCAGGTAACCATAGTCCTCAGATTGGACAGATAGTCTAGCTAGCTGTCTGGATTTACCCTGCAGAGAGCTGAGGACCAGGTAACCATAGTCCTCAGAAATTCACCAGAGGTTAGGGACGTACATCCGGCCTAAGTAAAAGACATCCAGAGGAATTTCAGGTGGCAGCTGACCAATGCCAGAACAGGAACAGACATCCCTGGCCCTGACTCTGGCCTTGCCCGCCTACCTGCACCTGCCTGTGTATACCTTCACTGGGCATAAATGATGGAAAGGCAACAGTCTGTCTACATTGCGTCCTATCCCTGTTGGTTTGTCATTTGTCTTTATTTCCAAGGGGATGGCAAAAGTAGTAAAAAGCAAAAGACAACTCACTTACATATTAAAAAAACTGATTTAAAACATTAAGATATTCATAGTTGCTGTTAAACTTGTCATGTGACTCTCTTCAGTCATGTGATTTCATGCAATGGCCCAACGCCCACTCAGTTAAAAGTCTGGTGTGTGCCTGGAAATTTGAACAGAGGCTAAGCTACTTTTACTGTCTAAGGTTAATAGGAAAAAATAACAGGAGGCTGGGTACGTACCAACACAAGTGGTTCCTTCTTCATCCAGGAGGAATCCCTGCGCACACACACACCGAAAACTGCCCTCTGTGTTCTTGCAGCGACCGCCATAGCACAAAGATGGGCTTTCCAAACACTCATCTACATCTGCACACACACACCAAAGCACACAACATAGGACAACATCAGTGTACAGTTGAATGGAACTCAATGTGTAACCCCTTTATGTAGTAGAAGTTGCTAACATCCATTTATATTGCTATAATTTGTCATATACTGTATTTCATATACTGTATTGTCATACAGATATAAACCAGGCCAGTGTATTGTTGGTGAGATATTTTACTCTGTTCACTCATCACAAGGTGCTATATTATTCATGGATGTTTTTAGTAAACTGGATACTGCGTTCCACTGTGGCACCCATTCATTCATTTGAATGAAACTCGCTAAGAGAGCATGGACACAGAGGTTGTTCAGGACTCCTTGTTTTGTCCAAATGACGTCCTCTGCTGGCCGCACCTCCTGCTGCAGACTCCTTCCTGGAGTCAATAACTATGTCCAGAGTCAATAATTATGTCTGGAGTCAATAATTCAGAGAAGAGTCCAATGCAAATCATCCATGGGTTTATCTTGAGGTGTATGACTTCTTTAAGGTAAATTAGAGGGTCTTGAGGGACATAATCTAAACAAGTTCCTAGTAGATTGGAAATCAGCTGTGTCTTTTGTACCAGGAAATTCAAGTTACTGTTGTATCTTAACACAACTCGGTCATAATTATCTTTGCATGTTAGGTGCTGTGAGTGGTGCCCTGCTCCTTCTGCACAATACATACAAAGATGGTTTTTATTTAGACCAACCAGCTGACATGGACATGCAAAAGATGACCTTTGACCTCAATAACTGGCTTTGAACACAGGACTGGACTCCTCACCTTCACAGGTGGACCGGGTGTCATCCGGATGGTATCCATCATCACAGTGGCAGGTGTAACCCTCTGCTGTGTTGTAACAAATCCCCTGGCCACAAATATAAGGGTTGATCTGGCACTCATCCACCTCTGGGCCACAAAAGAGAGAGAGAGATACAGAAAAATATTAATATAGCAGCAGTTTAAGAACTAGTAATACAAAATGCTTTGATAAGAGCCATGAGGAAGCACAACACACTGTTGATTTACCACAGGTTAAGAGCTTTTTAGAAAAACACCACAAAGCAACCTCAAAGATCTGAACGCAGGGTGAGTGAGTGCAATGAAAGAAACTGAACAGAAAGATATTAATGTAATTCATTATTTTCATTTATTTATTGACAATTTACGAAAGCACACCAGTTGCTTGGTTTCCTTACCATGTTGGCAGATTTCTGCACAGCAGGTCATAAGGACAATCTTCAAAATGAGGAAGTCATCTTGTCCTCTTCATACTGTGGAGGCTGCTGCATATGTCTTGTTGTTTCAGCTCTTCATGAATACTTTTCTAAAGATCAATTGGTCCTGTTACCTGTCGAGCTAAGGCTGCTCTGGCCCATCTACTGCTCTGAATTCTAACAAATTTAAGAGTCAGGGACCACATTGCTTCACTTTGCAAGATTGGATCAACTGCATCCCACCAAAAGCTTGCCTTGTAATAAGCCTGCAGAGGATGACCTGATTAAATTACTTTGCATTTGGATTAAGCAATAAGGAAATAGCTGTGATTTTAGTCTAGAATCCGTATATCATAAAGATTCAGACTTTGAAGTGACAAGCTGTGAAGTGTGCGCCTACTGAGTTCAGGCTGTTTTGGGTAGTTTTTCCTAAAATAGCTTGCAAGCCCTGGGAAGGCTTCTTTTGATGTATCAAGCACATTCTCTGCAGCCATTATTACTGGAAGGCCTGCTCTTTACAGCCATCTGAAGATAGCAAGTATCCGTTCCTTTTGCATCTCTAACTGGACTGATGTTTTGCCAAGCCAATTATCAATCAAGTTTATTTGTATAGCCCTTTACAATAGCCGAAAGGTACCCAAAGTGCTTTACAACAAAGCCATAAAACAATACATAACACATACAAAACATACAGATACAATTAAAAGTGCTGTAGTGGTGCAGCGCTGCAGGTAGAGATGTTCCGATACCATTTTTTACCTCCCGATACCGATTCCGATACTTGTGCTGTGTGTATCGGCCGATACCGAGTACAGACACCAGTAAAAAAAAAACAGAAAACAAGATCATGCTGCACATGCATGACTGTGATATTATTATCATTGTGGTAAGACCTGGCTCAGGTTTAACACTTTGTAAAACATGAATTAATACAGCAAATGGAAGCCATTTATTTTGAAATAGAACAGTATAAAAATTTAAAGTGCAGCCACAATATTGTAAAATGCATCACTCACACTTCTCTGTGACAGCAGCCCTTCATGTACCCCCAGTTGGAGAGTGTGTGTGGAGCACCCCAAACTCAGTACGTCCATCTTGTCCTTGGCTTTCTTCATGTTGCTAGCGTTGTCATGCAAAGCAACATGAACGTTGGACTTGGGGATTTTCCACTTTACTAGCATCCCCTCAACTGCTTCGGCAATTAATGTGCCAGTATGTGACCGTTGGAACTCGTTGGCGTGTAGCACCGCACTTCGAGGGGTAAATGTTGACTCTCTGTCCACCCAGTGGGACGTTAAACTTAGCTAAGACATGGGACACACGTCGGAGCGCTAAATGTCACTGGTAAAGCTGACTGCATGCACGTCTTTCAGCATACACGAAACGTGACCCTAAGTGTCACGTATAATTTGGGTAGCGCAGTTTCGGAGATATATTTTCAACCTGGCAAACAGTACATTGGCTCCAAATGCTCCACTTAGCGGCGAAATACCACAGTTTCGACAACAATAAACTCCCAAACTTTGTTGGTTAACGTTGTTGCTTTTTGGCTGTCTTTGGGGAATTTATCTCGTCGCTGGAAGGCAGTCACCAGAGTTTGCTGCTGCAGTTCCTCCTTTTTTCCCCCGTAGCTTTCGTAAATTCGTTGTGCTCTTTAGCCACCCCTTGAAATTGCTTCTTCGCATATGTTGCATGTCGCTATCTTACCGGTGGGAACATCCTATGTAAAGTACTGGCCAACTGCCGACATGATGCGCTCATGTTAGCTTGTTTTAAGGAGGCGTTAGGTGATCAATTCTTCTTTGCCCCTCTAAAACAGCACTGCAACTATTTTAAGAGCTGCAAAGAAGAACTGTGTCAGAGCTAATGGAGCTAACCAGTTAATAGATTCCTATTTCTAATAGTTTATGTGGTATCGGATTGGTGCCTGGACTCCAGTACTTGCCGATACCGATGCCAGCATTTTCGGCAGTATCGGAGGCATTTCCGATACTGGTATCGGAATCGGAACATCTCTAGCTGCAGGACATTAAAAGCCTTCCAGAAATTCAAAGAAAGGAGCAGACAGAAGGAGGACACCTAAGAGACAGTATCGCCCTAGTCAGAATTAAAAGCTAATTTAAAAAAGTGGGTCTAAGCTTCGTTTTAAAAAGGCTGAGGTCAGTAGTGGTACAGATGTCAGGGGGTAGTTTGTTCCAAAGTCTGGGAGCAGCGACGGCAAAAGAACCATCGCCCCACTGTTTCAGTTTTGACCTAGGGACCTCTAACAAGCTGACCCGAGGAGCGCAAGGCTCTGCCGCAATTGCGAAAAGTTAAAATCTCAGACAAGTAAGAGGGTGCCAAGCCATAAATGGCGTTAAAAACAAACAGCAGGAGTTTAAAATCAATTCTAAAACGGACTGGGAGCCAGTCGAGTGACGACAGCACAGGGGTAATGTGTTCCCGTCTGGATGTGCTTGTTAAAAATCGGGCACTAGCGTTCTGCACAAGTTGGAGACGAGAAATTGATGACTGACTCAGGCCAACGTAAAAGGCATTGCAGTAGTCCAGTCTAAAACTGATGAAAGCATGGATTGCCTTCTCGAGATCCTGCAGACTGAGAAAGGACTTGACTTTGGCCAAAAGACGTAGCTGAAAAAAGCTTGAGCTGACAACAGAGCTAATCTGTTTGTCAAATTTAAGCCTGTTATCAAATGTTACCGAGATTTTTGACATGAGATTTAAAAAGGGGGGCCAGAGAGTGCCAAAGTTTGGGGTGAGAACATTTGACATAGATGGAGAACCAAACAAAATGCATTCAGTTTTGCTGTCGTTTAAGTGCAAAAGGTTCTGTGACAGCCACTGCTTTATATCTGTGATGCAGTCCAGCAGCTTAGTAAGTGCAGTATTTTCGTTTGGTTTCATGGGCAAATATAACTGCAAGTCGTTGGCATAAAAGTGACAAGACAGGTTGTGCTTTTTTATAATTGATCCCAGAGGTAGCATATACATAAAAAACAGAATAGGGCCGAGAATAGATCCCTGTGGCACCCCACAGGGCAGCGATGCCTTTGAGGAGCAGTGGTCACCAATCGCGACAGAGAAACTCCTGTT
>NC_048423.1:25695397-25725642 GCF_013103735.1 Etheostoma cragini | reverse complement strand
GATCCCTGTGGCACCCCACAGGGCAGCGATGCCTTTGAGGAGCAGTGGTCACCAATCGCGACAGAGAAACTCCTGTTTACCAGGTATGACCTAAACCACTGGAGAGCGGTGCAACGGATGCCGACGTGCTCTAGGCGAGATACAAGGACTGCATGGTTGACTGTATCAAAGGCTGCTGTGAGGTCGAGCAGTACCAGCACAGCAGGATTCCGAGCATCCACAGACAAGGCAATATCATTGTGCACCTTTAACAGTGCTGACTCGGTGCTATGTCGGGATCTAAAACCAGAAAGAAAAGGCAAGTAAGAGACAGGTCTAAAATTGGAGAGCACAGAGGGGTCAAGATGTGTTTTTTTTATGAGTGGCCTAACCATAGCGTGTTTGAAGGCCGCTGGAACAGACCCTGAGCTAAGACAAGTGTTTATAAGCACAAGCAGACTTGACCCAACGGAGCTCAGAACCTCCTTCAAAAACTGTGCCGGAGGAGCACAGACATCATCAAAAGACATAATCATATTACTGATATTCTGCCTGATAGATGCCACTTTATCAGTGAAAAAAGACACAAACTCCTCGCAGGTTGCAGTAGAGGCATCGGACAGGACAGTAGGTCATGGATTAATGACAGAGTCAATAGTATTAAATAGCAATCTTGGATTATGAAAGCTGTTTGCTATAATGGAGGACAAATATTTGACTTGGCTTCCTTTAGAGCTCTCTGGTAAGCAGCCAAACTGACCCTTAACCAGCCCAGGGATACATGCAGTTTATCCTTTTTCCACCGCCGTTCAGCCTGTCTGCATTGTTGTCTGAGCAGTAGGGTATGTTCATTCAGCCAGGGATCTGACTTAGTTTTGGAAGTTTTTTGTCGAAAAGGGGAAAGTGGAGAGTAGGCTGTCTGGACAAAGGGGAGGAACCAGCCCACAGTCATCAGGCAGCTGAGAGTTTCTAAAGGCAGCAGCAAACTCCCCAGCCGTTGTTGGAGTAAAGATTCGGCGTCTGCAAGCTGGGGAAACTGACTTATTGGCAGGTGGGGGGGCAGTAAAGTCGAAAACAACAGGGAGGTGATCCGAGATAGCAGTGTTGACTATTTCTCTGAGAGAAACTGAAAGCCCATGAGAGATGACAAGGTCAAGAGTGTGCCCATACTCATGTGTTGGTGCATTAACAGATTGAGTGAGATCAAAGGAGACTAAAAGGCCTTTGAATTCGTTGGCCAGTTGATTTGCTACACAACAAACATGAATATTAAAGTCTCCACAAATCAGCAGTTTATCAAACTTTGGGAGAAACTCAGACAAAAACTCTGAGAACTCTTGAAGAAAGTCTTTTTTAGATCTGGGTGGGCAATAAACAGTGGCACACAGCACAGGGCAGGTAAGGTTGATCACGAACAGCTGCAGTTTGAAGCTGGAGTAATTATTGGCGGTTTTCGTCCGGTATCTAAGGTTCTCCTTAAATATAGCAGCCAGGCAACCCCCGCGACCGGCAGCTTGCGGGGTGCTGACGAAGGAACAGCCAGGGGGGAGGAGCTCCAAAAAGGCGCTGTTCTCACCTGGTTTCAACCAGGTCTCTGTCAACAGGAGGAAATCCAGATCATGTGTTGTAAAAAAGTCGTTCAAAATAAACGTCTTATTTGTAAGAGATCTGACATTTATTAGGGCCGTGTGAACTGAGCGTCGGTCAGTCTGGCGAGAAAAGCGACTGAGCAAGCGGAGATTTCCCGGCACACAGCCCCGCTGGGAGATCCGCACTTGCCGACAGCATGGGAGCAGCACTCCGGTGTCCCGAAGAACCGGTCGGAGCCACCGATATCTGTACTCCGTGGAACTCCGCAGATCGTAGCCACTGTAGTCTGTGATGGGTCCAGCTGGTGGACGACAGGGATCGTGGAAGGAGGAAGCCAGAAACATTTTCACTCCACCTCGCTTTCCGCGTTTTCTGCGGCGATTGTTGCGAGGTAACCAGCAGGAAGGACGCCGTAGATGCGTAGGTACAGACTCCAGATAAGGCGGAAGCCTCTTTGACTGTCCAGCAAAGCCGCAAATTGGCAGTTTTTCCAGAGATTCGCGATTAAGAAGTGTCAGGCGATCATACACCAGCAGCGGTGACACACTCCTTACAACAGACAGCAGATATAGGAAAAACATTAACACTCTCAGCAGAGGGAGACGGCCAGCCAAACACAGGGGCGCCATCTTAGCCAAAAAATTCTAATAGCAAATGCACAACATATCTGCTTCACGCACGCTTCTGGGACGCACCGCGCCTGGCTGAATATCAAGCGATTGCTTGTTGGGGTCGCTGCGTGTCCGGAACACAACACAATAGGGGTTAGTTTGTTTAGAGAATATTGCCCCCTTCCGTATTGTTTTTGCTTTTTTAACGTTTTACCTAAAACGCCATTATAGGTTAGATAGTTAGCTTGATAATTACCAAGTTAGCAAGCAACTAGCTAGGACTGAAATTTTGACTATTAGATCATGGCCACTAGTTAATGGCTGCCTAATGTGTTAGCGGTTAGCCCGTCAGCTACAGTAGTTTCACAAGCTTCTGGCACCACTTAAGTCATGAGGACACATGATTGTACTTCTTTTTGTTTTACCAAGCCTTAAAGAGAAGATCAGTTTTAAGAAATATTCCATCAATATTGGACTGAAAAAACTCCATTCACTGATTAAGACTCTGAAATGTGGAAGAGAGCCCTCAAAATAGATAATAGCTAATTAAGATGAATATCAATTCATCTTTGTGCATCCAGCACAGAGGTGTAAATGATACATTACCCTAGCTTAGCACAAAGGTTGGAGACATGAGGAATCAAGTAGCATAGCATTGTCAAAAGAGAAGAAATACTGCTCCCAACGACTCCAAAGCTGTCTTAATAAACAAGGCTGTTGGTATTGCAACATTTTGTAAAGTGAAAACAGAGTGAAAACACATTCCTCCAGCAGAAGAGCCAGAGGAAGTGCTAAGGAAGACTACAGAAGACCAAAAATAAAAATCTGCCTTCACCTATAAATTTGTGACCGTCACTTTTAAGATTTAGCACATACCAAGGACATTCAATTCAATTTCAATTCAATTTTATTTATAATAACATTGACTAACATTGACATTGACATATAACATTGACTATTTAGTGTTAAAGGTTGTCTCAAGTTTACAGAGAAAGTAGAGAAAGTCAGATAATTAATACAGAGAAAGTCAGATAATTAATATAGAGAAAGTCAGAGAAAGTCAGATAATGAATACAGAGAAAGCCAGAGAAAGTCAGATAATTAATACAGAGAAAGTCAGATAATTAATACAGAGAAAGTCAGATAATTAATACAGAGAAAGCCAGAGAAAGTCAGATAATTAATATAGAGAAAGTCAGAGAAAGACAGATAATTAATACAGAGAAAGTCAGATAATTAATACAGAGAAAGTTATATAATTAATACAGAGAAAGTCAGATAACTAATATAGAGAAAGTCAGATAATTAATACAGAGAAAGTCAGATAATTAATACAGAGAAAGTCAGATCATTAATATAGAGAAAGTCAGATAATTAATACAGAGAAAGTCAGATAATTAATATAGAGAAAGTCTGAGAAAGTCAGATAATTAATACAGAGAAAGTCAGAGAAAGTCAGTTAATTAATACAGAGAAAGTCAGATAATTAATATAGAGAAAGTCAGAGATTGTCAGATAATTAATACAGAGAAAGTCAGATAATTAATACAGAGAAAGTCAGATAATTAATATAGAGAAAGTCAGATAATTAATACAGAGAAAGTCAGATAATTAATACAGAGAAAGTCAGATAATTAATATAGAGAAAGTCAGAGAAAGTCAGATAATGAATACAGAGAAAGTCAGATAATACCAGAGAAAGTCAGAGAAAGTCACTCCTATTTTGTTTTTAACTGTCTATTCATGCGTTTTATTGATTTTTGATGCTTATGATTTTTAACTGTTTTTTTTTTATTTTGTTTAAAGCACTTTGAATTGCCCTGTTGCTGAAATGTGTTATACAAATAAAGCCGCCTTGCCTTGCCTTGCCTAGTTTCCTCCAGAGCAAGCAACAGTGCAACAGTGGCGAGGAAAAACTTCCTTTTAGGCAGAAACCTGGGACAGACCCAGGCTCTTGGTAGGCGGTGTCTGACGGGCCGGTTGGGGTTAGAATTAAGAGTGGCAATAACAGCAACAAGTGTGTGTGTGTGTGTGTTTAGTCTCACCAGCTGACTGGGTGGGGGCAATGTCCTGGCCTGCATTAGATGGCAGGATCTCCACTGGTTCGGGTGGAGAGCTCCTCTCAACAACCTCTACCAAATCAAAGAAATACACAGTGAAAAACATTAATTCCATCCAGTTTATGTTTATTTGAGTAAACATGTGTTTTCAACCAAAACTTTTTGTCTTCTTCTGTTATTTAGGGGTCAAGGTGCAGTCTCACCAGATGCGTTTTCCATCTGCGACAGAACATGTGGATTGTACAGTCCTGCTTTCCATCAAAAAAGTAAAACCATGCTTTCATCCTGTCATATACTTTTTAATTATGTTTGCATATCTTATATTCTCCAAACCGATGAAGGCTATCCTTCTGCCGGTTTAAGTCTTTCTTTTAAAGACTACTTTCACAGTGACAATCTGTTCTCAGCTGTCTCAGTAAGTGTGTACAGTCCAATTTGGCCTTTTCAGAGGGATTAGGGATCATTGATTGACGTTTTCTGATTGTTGAATGAATAGTCAGGGAGGGGTGTCACCAAAAACTGTCATAAACTGAGTACCTTGAATATCCCTGCCAAATTCTGTGGCAATTTAGGGAGTGGTGGCTGAGATACCTGGATAAAACAGACAGACAGATGCAGACAAATTGACGTTGCCATCCTTCGCTGATGACATGGTAACCCTAATCCATCAGCAGCAGTTTTGTGAATGGAAATGTCGATGACAACGGTTAAAGGAGAATGACCAGACTCCATCACAGGAAGGCTAAAAATAGGTAAAGAAGACTACTTTAGTACTGTGCAGAAGGGCTGAATATTCCACTTGTTGAACCTCTAAGCAGAGTAGGAGTCTTGGGTACCATCTTCAGCAGCTATCAGGAGAAATGTGAGGCGACAGCTGTCAGAATGATCTGTTAATGCTAGCGCTAGCTAGGTAGCTTGGCTGAACAAGAATTTTTTAACCAACCTAATGTTCCAGTTAACTTTGATTAAGAGAGAACACACATTGAGGGGGTCAAAGTTTGAGATGAAAACAGGGACAACATCCCCAAAAAAGTTGTTATATTTTAATGTCCACAGTGTTAGGAGGTTTAGCATTGCTAATCCTCTGTCCTGATTGACAAGTCTTAAAGCATCCGCTGCTTTATCCTTCTATTTTTCATCATTTACTAAATAAACATCATGCTGTATTGAAAAAGACTTGATATTGAGTCTATAAGCTCATGATAATGTTCACTGAGGTAATAAATCCAGTGAGAAGTAGACTCATTTTCTCATAGACCTCTGTAGAAACAGACTTCTTTTTAAAGATTGAATCGCCGCCTGCTGGAGGTTAGAGAGAATGCAGCTTTAAGGAGCTTCAGCGTTGGCTTCACTTTTCAGACACGGAACATTTTTACAGTCTGTGTTCACAATCAAGCATGCACTACCTGTTTCATGTTTCTACAACCCTTCAGTCCAGTGACCTTGTTTGTTTCCCAAGGGAACACTTTCAGGATGAAGTTAAACTAAACTGTGAATTATGAACATACAGCTGATACATTTACAGAAACACAGGTACTGTGTTTGGTAGCAGGCTGATACACCCAATGAAGGGCCCAATGACTGTGCATCATTACATATGCTCATAAGACAAACAACCCATCATGAATTTTTACTGTGGTAGGAAGTTGTTGAATGTCAGTTAACTTCTGATATATCGTTACATAATATATCTACATAAATTCTAGGTGCTCTGTTTTTTCCTGTATAACCGCACACACACATCTGCATCTGTAACTTGCTTGTGCTGTTTGGTAATGGATGACAGACATAGATTTTATGTTGTTTGAACAGTTTTGTATAGGTTTATACACTCATATGCGTGATTAGCACTCCTAGAAGTTATCTAAATGTATGATCGTATACAGTGGGCTGGAAAGTTTGGGCACCCCAAGTAAAAATGTATATTAATGTGCATAAAGAAGCAAAAATAAGATGGAAAAATCTCCAAAAGGCATCAAATGACAGATTAGACATTCATATAATATGTCACAAAAACTTAGATTTTATTTCATCATTTACACTTTCAATATAACAAAAAAACAAAAAAATTGCATCAGCAAAAGTTTTGGCATCCTGCAGAGTTAATACCTTGAACCCCGCACTTGAAAACGCTTATTGTATCCAGCCAAGAGTCTTTAATTCTTGTTGGCGCCCAAACTCATCTGACCCCTGTAGAACTTTTTGGCCAGATTGAGCAATGGTGCGTTTGGAGAAGAAAGGGCCCAGAATTCAATGAAAGTACCTCTGTCCAACTGTTTAGCATGGGGGGGTCCATCATGCTTTGGGGTTGTATTGCAGCCAGTGGCACAGGGAACATTTCACAAGTAGAAGGAAAAATGGATTCAAATGTCAGCAAATTTTTGTGAAAAAGCTGAAGTTAAAGAAAGGATGGCTTCTACAAATGGATAATGATCCTAAACACACCTCAAAATCCACGGTGGACTACATCAAGAGGCGTAAACTGAAGGTTTTGCCATGCCCTTCACAATCTCCTGACCTCAACATAATGTAAAACCTATGGATAGACCTTAAAAGAGCAGTGCGTGACAGACAGCCCAGAAACCTTAATGAACTGGAAGACTTTTGGAAGAAGAATGGGCACAGATACCTCAAACAAGAATGAAAGACTCCTGGCTGGATACAAGAAGCGTTTCCAAGGGCGGGGGGGGGGCAAGGTATTAACTCTGCAGGGTGCCCAAACTTTTGCAGACGCCATTTCTTTGTTTTCTGTTATTTTAAAAGTGTAAACGATTAAATAAAATCAAATTTTTTGTGACATGTAATCCAAATGTCTAATCTGTCATTTGATGCCTTTTGGAGATTTTTCTATCTTTTCTTGGCTTCTTTATGCACATTATTACAAATTTTCACCTGGGGTGCCCAAACTTTCAAGCCCCACTGTAAAATCATAAAAGGCCTAGAAAGAATTATGCACAGTTTTGCAAACTCATCACAGAACCTCAAGAAAATTGGCAGCTCCATCAGTCAAGGAGCTCTGCTGCTCTGAGCATGGCTGTGGTTTGTTATGATAAAACACTAAAAGAAGATGTATAAATGGCAGAACTAAAAAAAATTAAAGAATGAATACAAGAAGTAAGACTTTTTTTATGCCGGTGTACACAATGACATTTTAGGACTTCTCAGATTATTGTTATCAGCAGCGGACTCCTCTGTACTCTCAGCAGTCAGAGCTGCACATCATCCTAAACTGTACTTTCTCACACTTTAGCACACATTAGCGTGTGTCTTTCTCTCTATGTGTTTTTTCAAATGTTTTGCTAAAATTGTAAATGTGCTAATTTTAAAATTACAGCAAAGCTGGACCATAAAGACTATAAAGTGTTCTGAGCTTGACAAGCGGTGTCTGAGATGTCCTAAACTGCCCACCGTAGCACAAAGTTTGAAGGGAAGTGAAGTAGACACCTGGGTAGGCTGCCTCGATCTTGACAGTAGATACACCCGGAGATAGCTGGGGCAGGATAGGTTCAACTACTGGCCTATCACTAACCACAGGAACTACCAGCTCCTTCGAAGACAAGACACAGACAAGAATTCCAGATGGACAAGGTCCATTATTTCAACTTTCTACACTGCTTCTATCATGCAATGCAGGTGCTGCTATGATGCATTAGCATAAGCATTCAGCTTGCATGACAACTGACTGCAGTTTGAAAACAGGGTATAGACAGCTCAGCGAGCAAGCCAGAGAGCAAAGATACCTGCCACTTCTGTCTAGAACTTATTTGGGAGTATCAAGGATTTCTATGTAGTTTATGTATACATAAACACATTAATGCTTTACACACTGCTCAGTGCTTACCAGCTCAAAGCCATGCAGCGACATTGCTGACTTCATGCAAAGGTGATTGTGAAACTCTTCAGCGTCTATGTGCATGCAAACTGCTCCTACATCTTTACTCTCTGAAGCGCCCCACATACCTCATCTGGTGCAGCTGTTGCTACTGAACACAGAAAAAAAACTGTTTTAATTTTGTGACATTATTTAACTAGCTCTAGTAGTAAACTTTATCAGTTTATCATCTTGTGTGGGGATTTCCCCACAATGTCCATACCTACACATCTGATGCATCTACACAGCTTATTTGTCCAGGTTTGAGTTTTATTAGATGATCGTGAAAAGACAATTTACGAAATAAAATCAAAACTCATCTTGAAGTTTATAGTAATAATTATTATGTGATTACAAAAACAATTCTTCTTAGGTACTGTATGTTAAACACCTTCAAAGCTAACAACCAGATCTTTCCCATTGTTGTCCCTTTACTACACAGACCAAGGTTTCCAAGGTTCAGACCACATTCTTGGGTCTAACATATAACAACACCAGAAAAGCTTAGCAAAATGTTGGACTGGGTCTTGCTTTGGCTAAGATGTTGGACAGTTTCTCCTTCCTGTTGTGGCTGACCCTGACCCTGAATACTAACGGGAGGGGGAGGCTCCTCTCCATCTCTCAGCTAGGTATCTTTCTCTCTTCTGACAGGCTGTGGCTTGGCTGTGTTTGAAAGGAATGTGAAGTGAGTCAAAGCATTTTCATCTTTGTCATCTACAATCAAGTATAGCATGGGGAATGTTGAAGATTTGGGTCCCTAATCCCATGAAAGACAGGTCATTGATCAGGTTTTCTAGTGTTACTTTGGAGCTGTCATTTGCAAAAGTGTAGCCATTTGTCACTGGGACTCTGGCAGTGGGAGGCTGATAAATTAAGACCACAGAGAGTTGATGGTGGGTGGTGGAGCTTATTTCTTAATCATTCATAAAAAAAAGCAAAGAAATGCATTACACACATCTCCTTCAGCATCCCCTATACCTAATGCAATCCATCAGAGGTGCTGATTTCTTTGACAGGGCACTAACTTCAGACAAGTAAATATTAATGTCTCGGTATCTCAAGCTGTTGCAGGGCAAATTCTGTAATTGTCAGAATGAGACTGTGGCGTTCCACTCTGGGGGCATGCTCAGCTGAAAGGTGATATGTGTTTTTGTTTTATTATTGCACTAATAGAAAAGAAAAATGTCTACCCTGGCACCAGCATCAGCCACATTTTCTGTGGTTGTGGCTGTTTTCTTTGTATGAGCAAAGTGCCCAAACTGTTCTGTTCTTGGCTGCAACAACCAACAAAGTCTTCATGTAGCCCACTCCCATCATCTGGGAAACACAACCCAGTGGATTAAATTTTTCCTTTGACTGAAATATCACCACAACAACTGGTAAACTATTTCTTAACAAGGATTAGTACAAAGCAGGATTCACTTAAAAACACTTTTTCTAAACCACATACAGAAAACGCAGAAATGGTGTACATGAAGGGCCAGAGACAGCTTTCCTATCTCCAGAGGCCCAGGCCATTTGCTGTGTCTGCAGTAACATGCTGAGGATGTTCTACCAGGTCAAGATTTGTTACTTTGACTTGTGATAGTGAGCGAAAGGTGAGACACAAAATAAGAAAATGGGGCAGGCCACATAAGGTTGATAAACTCAAACATTGTTCTTCTCTGGATTTTTTGGCAATGAAAAGTAAATTACTAAACCAAGAACCCCATGTCATCTAGATCTTGTATAAAATACTGCTAGTGGTCTCAAAGGAAATGTAAAGTTTTTGACATTCCAAACATGGAGAAGGATTTACTTAATTTATATGTGTGTGTAAATATATATATATATATATATATATATATATATATATATATCAAGTTGAGCAGTTCACGTATCTTGGGATCCTATTCACAAGTCATGATAAAACACATGTGAGATTGACAGCCTGTTAGGAGTGTCAGCTGCTGTGATGCAAGCTTGCCACACATGATAGCAAGTGAGGGGTTCAAGAGTTGCGGATGGCTGTGGTTGTGAGGCCCTGTTTCCACGTAGAGGGTTATTTTGAAAAACAGAGACAGTTCCCTTCGTTTGCACGCAAACAGAGAATTCAGAGAAGGCAATTGATTGTGCTTCAGAGCTGAGTGCCAGTGCTGTTTTCTCCTGCTGCAATTTTTCTTACCAAATTGGTTTAATCTCATTTCTGTTTGTCTTTTGCTCTTAGGGTTAGAGTTGAGTGTTGGTTAGAATGTTACAGTTTTACAGTATGAAAAAGGAAAGGAAAGTTTCTTCGTCAAACCCCAAGAAAAAGTATGCCTTTTGTTTTTTGGAGACTGTTACCTAACTGTCGAGCTTTGAAGAAGCAACTCATTCCAAGGACAGTATAGTAAAAGGACAAGCACATGACAGGCACAATCGAACAAGGTTATATGCAGCATCAACGGGTCTAAGGTCAGGCAAACAGTAACAGCCATCTTCTCAGAATGGGAGTGTGGAAAAACATCAAGAAGCTAATCAAATTGACACATGTGCAAAGTCGGTACAGTCACGTGCTTCAAGACAGTCAAGTGGAGCCTCCACAGCTAGCTCCTCAGCAATAAAAGCTTGGGCTAAGGCAGAGGCTGGCCGTACTCAACTTTCCTTTGCAGAAGAAGCCAGAATAATAAAAGGAGAAAGCTGACCTTGAAGCAAGCCTCCTTATATTTTAAAAGTCAAAGGGCTGTTGCTGCTGCAACAGCTGAAGCTGCTACATATGAGGTCGCGAGACTACGAAATGAAAGTCCATGTGTTTGGAAATAGCCCATCACTAGCCCTGTCTATTTATTGCATGAGGCGCGCTGCAGCAGAGGGTCAGAGAGAGTATGGCGCTGATGCCAAGCATTTTGTCGTAAGGCATTTTTATGTTGTTGATGGACTTGCATCTGCACCAACCCCTGAAGAAGCGACTGACATCCTAACGAGATCATAGAAGATGCTAGCTGACTCCAACCTTAAATTGCACTAGATAACATCCAACAGTCACAAAGTTATGGACGCTTTTCCAGCTGATGAGCGGGCCAAGGAACTGAAGGATTTGGACCTCAGGTCAGATGATCTCCCCTTACATCGCAGCTTTGGGGTCCTGTGGAACCTGGAAACAGACAGTTTCAGATTCAAAGTGTCTCAAGAGGTAGGACCATACACTAAGAGAGGTGTTTTGGCCACAGTATGATCCTTTAGGATTTGTGGCACCTAAAACTATGCAGGAAAAAGCTCTCCTTTGTAAGCAGAATGACTGGGATGAACCACTTCCTTCAGAAAAGAAGGAGGAATGGAGTAGGTGGAAATAATCATTTAAAGATCTCCAACATCTCCAGATAGCAAGGTGCTATGTTCCGTTCCCACAGTCCTCTACCCAAAGAAAAGAGCTGTGCATCTTTTCGGACGCCTCCATAATAGCAACTGGAGCCGTTGCCTACTTAAAGTCTATCAACGGTGACTGTCAGCGGTGCGTTGGATCCATAATGTGCAAATCCAATCTAGCCCCCATGACCATCACAAATACCCTCCCATGACTAGAGTTCTAGCTGTGGAGCTTTAAGAGCTCGTCAGAAAGGAGATAGACATTAACATGGATGCTTTGAATTTCTTCACAGACACTAAGTCCTTGGATACATTTGCAACAGTACTAGGAGACTTTACACATATGTTGCAAACAGAGTGACACGCATCCATAAATCTTGAAATCCTGAACAGTGGCATTTCATCTCTACAGAGAACAATCCTGCAGAACCATGCCACTAGACCTATCCATAATTCTAACTTTCAACACACACACTGGCTCTCTGGACCATCATTCTTAACACAATCCAACCCAGAACCAGCACAGACTGACATCTTCACTCTAGTGGAACCCGAAGTAGATGTGGAGATACTACCTGATGTAACGACTTTGATCACAACAACTTCAGAAACACAGTAGAAGTCAAATTGCTTTTTCTCATTGGATGACTCTGTGCCGCACCCTAGCTGTGCTCATCTGTGTGGCAAGATCATTAAAGACGACTTCAGATCAGAAAAAATGTCATGGATGGAAGCGTTACACTGAAGCAAGAACCCTGAGGGACTTTTATGCCAAAATTGTAATTATTCTCACTGTGCAGTCTATAATCTTCAGGAATGGATTCAAATGTCTGGAAACGAAGCAGACATTAACAAAGAGTCCATGGGTGCACAGATGGGTGTAGGTGCATTTGTTATTTAAACAACGTGGCGCTGGACGTGAAATTAACATTTGCGTCGGTTGTTTCCCTGTGCTGCGGCAGGTGGGCCCAAAGTGTTGCTTTTATCTGAGGGACAGTAATAAGATCTTCTCTGAATCACCTTGTGTTAAATCTTGTGAAATTGTTTAGAGGCACAACCTTATTGTGCCAAGGCAGGGAGTGTTATGACCTCTCTGAAGTCAATTGAGAAGAGTTTGGTTTTTCAAATAAAGTGTGTGTGCAGCAGCGCCCCCTTTAGGCTAACAGCAGTAGCAGCTTTAGTTTAAGTTTCACTTCCAGTTGTAAATTTCCATCAGAAGTCAATTAAGTGAGCAGAGTGCCAGTGTGGTTTCTCCTGCTGCATTTTTTCTTACTAAATTGTTGCCTTGGACACTATTTTTCTGTAAGTACTGTATGTATTACTAAAAAATGTTAAAAGTTATTGTACTTGGCATATCTTTGCTTTATTGGAGATTTCTAATGTCAAATCACTAAATTGATAGTTAGCATGGCTACTAGTTATGACTGTTGCTATTAGTTGTGGATTGCACTATACTTTGGTTTCATCTCATTTCTGGTTGTCTTTTGCTCTTTGTTACAGTTTGTCAGTATAAAAAGGAAAGGAATTTTCTTTGTCGAACACCTAGAAAAGTTATGCCGTGTGTTTTTTGGAGAACTTTACACAAAAGCAACTCATTCCAAGGACAGTATAGAAGTGTTTTGTTGCTATTTTCAGGATTCTGATTGGCTAATGTGGTCAAGAGCTTCTCGTTACACTGCCACCTACAGGTTTGGCATGCTCTCGACGGCATTGATGGCATATCTACACGGGTACATGTAACCCAACACTTTTCTGAAAAGTGACCGCTATGCAACATGTTATTTTTGAAACCGGAGAGGTTGAAATCTCCGATTCCTTTAAAAGAAACCAATAGATGTGTTTTGGTCAACTGGTCTGCCTCATGGCCACATTCTTATATACTCTACATTGTTTTGGGCATGATACTTTGAGGGAGAGACCTTGGTGCCCACTGAAGGGACTCCATTTCCCAGCTGGACTAGGAATTCTTGGGGATAACTGGGAGAAGGGTCAAAAGAGGTTTTGATTGCTTGTCTCACTCTGGTACCACTGCAACCTTGACTAGGACCAAGGTCAGTCATAATTTTGATCTTATTAAACTGCACAAAAGTTATCATTTGTGATTTGATTACAATAATCTGTATTTGAAACACTCAACAATGATATGTGTTTAATATGTGTACATGCACTAGTGATGAAACATGGTTTGGACTCACCTGGTACACTCTCTTCGGGTTTCCCAAAAGCTTCCACTGGTCTCTCCGGTGTTGGCAGGGGTTGGAGGGGTAGAGGCTCAATGGGTGCCTGGTGAATGGTGACTGGCTTATTGACAGGCGGATTTGGTAGAACAGTGTAGCCCATTCCACCAGGACAGATGTCTTTGAACTTAGCTACATAATAAAAAATAAAAGTGCTATCATATAAGTGAAAATAAGAAGTGAAAATAATTACAGAAATGCATTGGAACCCTCACACACACCGTAGTCCTTCCCATTCTGTTGGTACCCTGGGACCACTGACACTCCCACCCCCCATGTGTTCTTCCATCTCTGCCCCTGTCTAAACAGACACTTTTTTCTTTCCATTTAAGTAAGTTTTAATAACTTCTTATGACCTCTGACGGTCAACAAATCATGCAACTCTGATTTTGACTTGTCTCAGTGTCTTTCGTACCAGCCGAAATGTTAAGCAGTGACTTCAGTCCCCCTGCGAGTTCATCTTCACTGTAGTTCATAGCCGAGGTAAAAGGTATATAAGATATAGGGAACCCTTCACATACAAACCACCATAGGATGTCTTGATTCCACTCTGCCCTGCACTACTTTCCCTCTTCCATGTCCTACTACAATCTCTGTCCCTGTTGCCTCTTCCCAGCCTCTGTTGAGAAACAAGCCAGCTCTGCTTGCCAGCTCCACTCCACACTTGCCTGAGCCATGGTGTGGAAGCAAGCACCACGGCAGGATGTCAGGACAACTCTCAGGCCCAGCCCAACCTCTACGACTGGAAAATCATTACACCATTCTGATGGATGGTGAGGAGTACCCTCCGCCCTGCCATGTCCCCGCGCTGCACATCCTGGTCATTCCATACAGTTAGCGCAATTCAATTCAATCTTCCACCGAACTCAACAACTTCCACCCTGGTCATCAGCAGATCCATGGTCAGAGACCTCTATATTCCCCCTTCATCTAACAGTCTATTGCTTCCCAAGTGCCAAGGTCCATGACATCCAGTACAAACTTTGAAGCATCCTGGCCTGCCATGCTAAAGTCAACAAGATTATAGTGCATGCGCTAACACAAACAACATTAGAAAGAGGCGCTCAATTGCATTGTAAGGAAACAATAAAACTCTCATCACCAACCTGATAAGACGGAAGACCACAGGAAGACGTATTGTCATCTCTGGGCCTCTCCCCACCTACAGAAAGGGTGCTGAAAGATGGTCCAGACTGTTCAATCTTCAAACCTGGCTGAAACGCTACTGTGCTTCCCTAAGCATCCCCTATGTCAACAACTTTGACTTGTTCTGGGAGAGGTCAGCCTGCTGAAGCATGATGGTCTCCACCCAAACTCACATGGTGCCAGGCTGCTCTTTAACAACATAACCACAGTAAGACATTAACATTCTGTAGAAAATATCATAGATTTTTGTCCCCCAGGTATTAATTCAAATGGCACTGTATATGTGGATGGATCTGAAAATGTTTACTACAGGGAAGCATATAGTACTATAACTACCATAGATCAAGCTGCTTCGTGTAATAGCTTGACATACACTTACAGTTCTTTTCCAATGTTGATTTCTGCCCAACGTATAGTGAAAAGAAAAGGCAATTTTAAAATTAGAAACCTAACTAATCTTCTTTCCACACTTCAGAATGCCTCTAAAGCCAGACACATTTTTAGCTAACATTGGTCTTCTAATTATAGGCACTCTCTCTACTAAAACCTTTGCATTTAGTTTCTGTTTCATGTTGCAACCTGTCCAACTTTAGAGAAGCTGTTCCTGTTGAAACCTGTCCCCCAAATTATAATTTCTTCCACTCAATTTACGCGTTGCCTTCATTTTTTTTTAAATAAATATAGTTGCACTTAAGTCAATCTTGCCGATTTTTCTTTCTTTGAATATGTTGCCCTCACTCTGAAGGCTGACCCAGTTATAGTCCTATTGACCTTATACCGCCCTCCTAAACTATGGACTGGCTTCCTCAACCAGTTTTCTGAACTTGAGTCGCTCATCATCACTAGCTATGATCAGATAATTGTAGATGGGGATTTCAATATCAATGTCAGTAAGGAAACTGATGCTAAAGCCAATAAGTTCCTTAATATTTTGGACAGTTTAAAGTTAAAGCAGCATGTTACAAGGACCACGCACAATATAAATATACAACAATATAAATGTCTGATCATTAATCTTTTAATGTCATACTAAATGCTTAGAAAAAAACATCCCAAAACTACAATTAAACCACAGTTCCTGGACACTAGAGCAGAGCAGCAGTTCATAGCTGTTGCACACTCCATAAATTCCAATATTTTAAATCATTCTATTGACCAAGCGGTAGAGGCCTTTAATAGTGAACTAGATGTCCTGCTTGACAGAGTGGCTGCTTTAAAGACTAAAAAAAGGCCCTGTAGCACACTGACTCCTTGGATGAACAAAACGATTCACTATCTGAAAAGATCCTGTAGAAAAACTGAGAGAACATGGACAAAAACTAAGTTACAGATTCAATGTGCCATTCTAAATTAAAAAATAGCACATTATAATAAAGATGTTCGGAATGAGAGAATAATTCACTTCTGTAAGGTAATTGCTATAAAAAATAGTGGATACTCCAGGATGTTGCACACAACCATTGACAGGCTACTACCATGGTTACAATCGTTAACTAAAACTAAAAAAGTTTTTCTAAAAGGGAAATTTTATAAAGGGAAAAATACCACGAATTTGAAAGTACATTTGAGAAGTGCACACAAGGAGGCTAACAAGGTACCAACAAGGTAAAGGAGACGCCAGAGGCGCCTTTTCCAGAAGCAGAAGCTAATGGTGTCTGTCCTCTTTCTGTTGATGTCTGTCTTCTTTAGTCTGTTGGTGTCTGTCTCTAGTCTGTTGGTGTCTGTCCTCTTTCTGTTGATGTCTGTCTTCTTTAGTCTGTTGATGTCTGTCTTCTTTAGTCTGATGGTGTCTGTCTTTAGTCTGTTGGTGTCTGTCTTCTTTAGTCGGTTGGTGTCTGTCTCTAATTTGTTGGTTTCTTTCTCTAGTCTGTTGGTGTCTGTCTTCTTTAGTCTGTTGGTGTCTGTCTCTAGTCTGTTGGTGTCTGTCCTCTTTCTGTTGATGTCTGTCTTCTTTAATCTGTTGGTCTCTGTCTTCTTTAGTCTGTTGGTGTCTGTCTCTAGTCTGTTGGTTTCTGTCTCTAGTCTGTTGGTGTCTGTCTTCTTTAGTCTGTTTGTGTATGTCTCTAGTCTGTTGGTGTCTGTCCTCATTCTGTTCATGTCTGTCTTCTTTAGTCTGTTGGTGTCTGTCTTTAGTCTGTTGGTGTCTGTCTCTAGTCTGTTGGTGTCTGTCTGTCCTTAGTTTGTTGGTGTCTGTCTCCTTTAGTCTGTTGGTGTCTGTCTGTCTCTAGTCTGTTGGTGTCTGCCTGTCCTTACTCTGTTGCTGTCTGTCTTCTTTAGTCTGTTGGTGTCTGTCTATCTCTAGTCTGTTGGTGTCTGTCTTTAGTCTGTTGGTGTCTGTCTGTCTCTAGTCTGTTGGTGTCTGTCTTCTATAGTCTGTTGTAAATGTAAATGTAAATGTGCTGTATTTATATAGCGCTTTTCCAGTCTTAACAACTGCTCAAAGCGCTTTTACATCTACAGGAAACATTCACCGATTCACTCCGATGCGCAGCACCGGGGGCAGCTCGGGGTTCAGTGCCTTGCTCAAGGACACTTCGACAATGACTGCAGAGGCGGGGATCGAACCACCAACCTTCCGATTGGCAGGCAACCACTCTACCACTGAGCCACAGCCGCCACAGTTGTTGTCTGTCTTCTTTAGTCTGTTGGTGTCTGTCTGTCTCTGGTCTGTTGGTGACTGTCTTTAGTCTGTTGGTGTCTGTCTTCTATAGTCTGTTGGTGTCTGTCTGTCTCTAGTCTGTTGGTGTCTGTCTTTAGTCTGTTGGGGTCTGTCTGTCTCTAGTCTGTTGGTGTCTGTCTGTCCGTCTTTTGCGTCGTATGTTGTGGGCGGGGCTACATTCGTAACGTCTCTGGTCACGCAACTGTTGTTGTTTTTGTACAGTACCTTTTGAAAAGGCGCCTGAAGGTATGGAATGTTTCTGGGGAAACTAGTAGTTGCACTATGACTATTAATTACACTTTAATATGTTTTCCAAGCTCTATTGCACATGTTTTGTATGCCTTGTTATGACATTTTGATATTTTTTAAATATTTTAAATAATATATTATAAATATTATACTTTTTCAAGTTAAAGTACATGGAATGTTAGAAAATCCTTTTTTTTTACCTTGCTATCAAAATCGGTATCGAGAATCGTGTTATTTTACTGACTTCTGAATTTTCATTTATCTCTGAGATTTTAGTATTTTATCAACCACAAAAGAAAGGGCTTCCACCTATTAAGTCGGGTTCTGCTCAAGGTTCCTTCCGGGAATACGGGTGTATTTTCCTTGCCATTGTTGCCATATGGCGCACTTCTAGGGGTTTAGGGGTTAAGGGTTAAGGGTTAAGGCTGCCAAGTTTCCAGCTGTAGTGTTTGATTAAACGTCTGTATATAGATTAATATAATCAAAACAAATACTAAGAACATACTTAGGCAAACCACTTAGAGTCCACATCAATGGGGCCTAAGAATTTGTAAGCAAAGCCTCAGTATTTACTGTATAGTTACTACTGCAACAACTTATGCATATTATTATGTAAACTTAAATGTTTTACTATTATTGTTATTTTCTTCTGTATTATTGTTTTAATTTTCCAAATGTAAATAAATTTGAGCTACCTTCCGTGTTTGAAAGGTGCTATACAAATAGAGCTTGTTATTTTAATTTTTATTATTATTATTATTAGGGCTTGTTAATTCTAGCAGGAACAGAGTCTTGCAGGACACTGGACCACCGGGCAGAACTCGACTATGTGTGTTTCATTGTGGTACACACCTTTGCTGATTTTCAAGACAAAACTTAATTACATTATTGAATGGTGTTTGGCATTATCTTCTTTATCTTCTCATCCAAGTGAGAAAAGAACATTTAGGGCCTTTAGTCCTTATTGAGATTGAATAAATGTCTAACGTGGCTGGGGGCCTTACCTGTTCCTTGAGGAGGGCATTTGTCACAGCGAGGGCCCCAGGCCTTGCCAACACTGCAGCAGCAGAGCTGTTTGCTCAGCTGGGTAGACACTGGGTGCAAACACTGCCTCCCTGAGCTCACCAAACGGAAGCAAGCCCCCTTCTCCTCTTGGGTGGCAGGCGTGTTGGCTAAAGAGGAGCGCACGAGGAGGAGGAGAAGGAGGGGGGAGGGTTGAGGAAGTGGTGCACCAGGGGATAAGAGACATACATGGGAGAAAGAAAGAACAGAGTAGAGAAATAAAGAGGTTCCCTTCACCAAAGCATCCTTCTCTTCTCACCGGAACAAACTGCAGCCACAAATACAAACACATCTCTAAAAAACACCAGAGCAGAGAGAAAAAATATATATATGCTATCTACAATGAGAAATCTGGCAATGACAACTAAATTTAAACAACACAAGCAGAACACAAAACACATGCAAAGCGCAAGCATGTAGGGAAAGAATGTTTTTAAAAGCAATGCTTCATGCACCCACAAAGTCAAGCGCTGGCTCAGATGAAGGCATGCAAGAAAACATATATAATAATAGATCATAATAATAACAGGAAATAATGACCTCCAAAAGAAACAAAGTACTATATGTTCATTTGAAATGCTCCTTTTTGCCAGACATTACCTGAAGTAAATCATTTTAACTTCTGCTGAAATACTTAACCTATTTTTCCAACAACTAATCAGATTCCAAAATGTAGCACTTTACAACACAGTTGGATTTGTCAATACACCCTACACTTTTTACTTTTATTTAAGTAGGGTTGTCATTGTCTACTTTTACTAAAGTAAATATGTCTCTGGTTATTTGTACTTTCACTTAAGTACTGAGGTTCAGTACTTCCTCCACCAATGAAGAAGTCAAATCAAATGCATGTCTGAAAACTTGGTCAAGGCTTTTCAGTATCAAGTGCATCTTTGGTGACACTAAAGTCAAATGATATCCGAAGGCACTGTATGTTACGTGTCAGGTTCAGGGAGTTGTGCTTGCTTCTCATCAGGAGTGGGAGATGTCCCTTCAGCTTGCTATCATCTGTTTATTGTCTTATCCCGTCTCTGGTTTTCCATGTGAACTGTTTGTTCAATGGGTTCTACAGGTGTGGCATTCACACCTACTGTGCTTGTCCTGACTTTCAAACTTTTCTGTTTGATCCGAACCAAAATTACAGGTGTGAAACGTACCTGTCTGACCAAAAGAGGTAGTCTTAGTCCGGATCAAACGGACCACGGTCCGGTTCGTTTCTAGTGTATAATCATTATTTTGGAGTTTTGGCCCAAATACAGTAGGTTCTGGCACGCAATCATCGTGTTATAAGAGAAGTGTAGCTCCTTTAAGGAAGAGCTAAGCGCTCAACGTGTACATGAGAGAGAGAGAGGGAGAGAGAGAGAGAGAGAGAGAGAGAGAGCTGAGAGCTGAGCTGAGAATACATCAGCATTTTACTTGAAGTTGTATTAAATTGACTCTATCATTTTCCTTTTAGAAATGGTTTATATCCAGAGATGGGAACATTACTGTACTCAAGTAGATTTGTCAGGTATTTTTCCTTGTCTTTTTAGTAATTCATATTTTATCCTTTATTTTCTTTCCAGAAACCATATTTGAGCACACACGTACATGTAGATTCCTTAAATATTAAGGGGAAGATATTGCTACTCAGTCAGAATCTTATTAACCTGGAGTCCCAGTCTCTGTCACAATAATCAAATAAGGCATGTGTTACACCTGTTGACCGACATTTTTGTGTAGTCCAGGTAGCTTTGCATCCGTTTGCCATATTAGAAAGGCTTGGCTTTGGTTCTAATTCTATTTCTTATAGCCACCTGTTATATACTTCCCCAAAAGTATCAGTGATAACCAACAAATTGGCTTCCCAACTGTTCCCTCTGTCAAGCAGCTCCAGACACGGCTGTCCCCTCAGCCCACTTCTGTTTCCATTAGCTATAGAGCCCCTGTCAATTAAGTTGAGAACATCACACGTCATATGTGGGCTTGTCAGGATAGACTTCTCTATATGCAGACAAAGTATTGCTCTATATATCTGATCCAGAAAGCGAGAATCAGAAGCAAACTCCTGCATATCAACATCTCTCTGTGCTTTGATGAAGGCAAAATTAGCTTTCTCACCATCACAGTATACTTCAAACCTTGTAGTGCATTCTACTCTCAAAATATAGGCACAATTTAGGCAACACTTCAAACTTCTTGACTTCTCTATGTGTAGCCCTATTTCCAATAACCACCTCTTTCCTGCAGCCAGATTGGATCAAACCTTCACACAGTGGCACAAAGTCGGTCTTATTATATGTAGTGACTTTCATAAAGATGGTCTTTTTGGCAGCTTTACTGATCTTACTAATATATTTAAACAACGGTCAGCTATATACAGATATTTTTCACGTCCGTCACTTCATCCAAACATGGAGTTTTCCAGCCCTACCAGTAAATTCAGAGTTGGAAACAATCTTACAAACTCCTGTGCTAACCCTAACATGAAGACTAGATTTCAAATATATCCAACACAATCTTTTCTTTTCAAAAGGTGTCATTAAAGGAAATCCGAACTGAGCTGAACTGGGCTGAAGAGCTTGGGATGGAGATATCTGACACAACCTGGGACAGTGCTCAGAGAAGTGTCGATGGCACATCCTCCTGTGCCCGCCTTAACCTGATACAGTTTAAAGTTTTGTACCAAATTTATTATACCAAATCAAAAAATATACCCAGACATTGATGACAGGTGTGACTGCTGTTATTCAACTTGAGCCCCCATGGCTTGTATGTTTTGGACTTGTCCAAAGTTAAGAGACTTTTGGTCAACGGTTTGCAAAACTTTCAATTAAACATATGACACCGATGTGAGGCTGAATGCAGAAATGGCCATTTCTAATGTATTAGTATGTGAGGTCTCAATGACCACTAATAAGAGAAACATGTTTTATTTTGCCTCCCTGTTGGCTTGTAGAAGGACAGTGCTTGAGGGGAAATCTCCTAAACCACCGTATGCATCCTTCTGGTTTAACAACCTGATGCTATTCCTCAAATTAGAAACAATTAAGTATTTCTCTAGAGGATCAACTGAAAAAATTCATTAAAGCCATGAGATATTTTAAGTCTGGCTGTATGTTCTGTCTTGTGGTACTTGCCTGAGGGGGAATCCGATTATTCAATGAATACCATGCTTTCATTCATGCACTGTTTTCATATGCATATTATCAAACACATGTCAGCTTAAGCAGCATTCCCGGCAGCACTTGCTGTGCTTGTACTTTGGAGCAGGTGGCATGGGTCTTCTGTCATTAAGCGATGTGAAATATACGTCTATTGGGAGGATAGGATTTGTAAGAGCAAATCCACCCATCAGAGACCAGCATGCAAATGTTATGCATTAATTTCAGTCGATATAAGACTTTTGTTCAGTCTGACACTGCATTGTTGGAGGTTGTGGGTTTAGAAACAAATCTAAGAAAACGTTAGATTGTAGGACTTACAAATGCAAGTGGTGAGTGTGGGGTCAGGAACAAATCCGGGTTTACACATGCACCTATAGCTGCCCACAGTGTTCAGACAGTTCCCATTAGGACACGCCCCCTGCAGCTGGCACTCATCGAAATCTGTCAATCAAGAAAATGACACAGAATCAACCCAGGGACCTTTCAAAGGATTTGTGAACATTGCAAGATGAACAATACATTTTCATCTTGGGAATGATTACAAAGCATTTTAGAGAATGAAGGCCAACCTAAGTGGTTTGCAACATCAGCAAAGACATAAGGCAGAATTTCTGCCCACCGTTCATTGTCATTACAATTGACGGAATCGTAAAATTCACCATTACAATGAACCCATTTGTGGATCCTAATACTTAAAGTTAGATGTTAATCAAATGTGATAATAATAATAAACAGTATGTTAGCTGGTGTAAAAAGGATCATTTTGGTTTCCTGTGAATCTGTTTAAAGGATGAGTTCTTAAAAATAAAAATAAATAGTTGTGATGTGTGTTCCTGAAGTACGATGAAGTAGGGGCGGCTGTGGCTCAGTGGTAGAGCGGTTGAATTAATGCTTTTTTTTCAAGTCATGCGTGAATTCATGATAACACATTTTACCTTATTATTATAAATTGTTCTCGGAGACCTCTGCCTTTCGGTTGTCAGGCCAGATGTGACGAGGCCACATTTTGGTGCCTTATTACCAGCGTTTGGAACCAGCAACCTCTGTGCTACCAACCACACAAGTTGTCACCAATTGTCATTTCTACCAGCCCCTCTCATACAGCAGGCTGATACCGACCATGTAGACCAGAGAGTTCAATGATTGGAGTGGTTCATGTTTCAAGCCACTGACACTAGACCCCTGTACAGCAGAATATAAAATACTTTCTTTTGTTCTCTTCCGTTCACGCTCTTTTATGTGCCTGCAACTCAACCGACCCATTGCCTATGCGAGCTGGGCATGCCTGGAACTCAGCTAAATCCCAGAGTCAAGGCGAACGTGCTGAAGGCTGTCATCCAGACAAGATCTGGGAGAAGGTGCTTTTACGCCCTATCTGAATGGGGGTGAGAAGATGAAGGGTGGGCTGTATGCTGAGGGAGGGAGATAGACAGATCGACTCCAGAGACTCCAACACTGCTTAAGAGCGCCTAAGTGAAAAAGAGGCTGTTCACTCCCTCAAGCATGTCCTCTCCTCTGGCCATGGAAACCACCATACAAACTAATGCTATAGGTTACTTAGCTGACAGGAGCCTGCTCATCTGAATGTCTGCACATGGTTACAGAGCTCTAAAGGTTCTGACCATGTCAGCACTCGTACCTGGCCACAACACCCTCCTGTGGTTATTTAGCAGTGTGCAGCACCACACTTTGAACACCACCTCAGATGTCAATAGCTGACTCCTTGAGTCCTGAAGCCAGGTAGGAGCACCTCCTCACTATCTTCAAGCTGAATAATCTGTTGGTTAAGGCTAAGCTCCTCTAATGTGCTTCCTTGTAGAAGAGTTGGTGCTGTCCTGCACTGGACCACTTACACTTTGGTCTTCTTAGACTGTCATCAGTAAAGAAATGCCAACCTATGACCCCTTTGTTTGATGAACACGACAGCTTGCTTTTGAATCTTAGCCTCAGCTTGACTATTCAACTGGAATTGTGCTTCTGCAAAAATACACATACACATCTTTGTGAACCTATGCAGTGAGCATTGGAAACCCTTTGAAACAATGATGTTAATACCAAATATTGTGCCAATCCATCCAGTAGCTAGATATTTCGACAAAGAGCTCTTACCTTGGCAATGAGAGCTGTTGATTCTCGTGTAACCCTGAGGACAATCTATCAGAGGAATAGCTGATGGGAGGAGAATGAAAGAAAGAAAAGGGAGCACACATAATAGTCAGTGCTTTCTGACATGTGATGAATGGTTAATCTACATAAACAAATATACATGAGAAACATATTTTTTAGTTTTCTGGATCGATTTAGCCAAGATTTTCTAAATTATTCCATCTACACACAATTTTCTATGACATTTCTCCTGCACTGTGACAGTTGACATAGTTTGTTTGAGAGAGGCGAGAGGTTTATATTTTTTTAGAATACATTTTATTCATGTCATTTGTATTGCATGTTGATATTGTCGCAGTGTTTAATGACGCCGCTGCTGTCTTGTCATCGTCTCATCTTAGTCATGGAAAAAAAAGTTGTAATTTTCTGAATGAAAACTGACGGACAGATAAACAATTCACTCACATTGTCATTTGATACATTACAGCATATTTGTGTATTGTGCATGTGTGATTGGTAAATGTACAGATGAAGGGTGCTTTAACTTCACACACCAATATGCTGGGGCCCGGTGAGGTCTGGCCCAGGGTCAAATGAGATCTGACTGGTAACGCCCCTAAGCGCCATGTCCTGAAAACTATTTGCAATGGTTTACCTCTCCCCCACCAAACCTCACAGTCCCTCAGATCTACCTCAGCCGGTCTCCTCTGCACCCACAAGTCCAACCTCCGCAATTTTGGGGAAAGAGCCTTCTCTAGGGCAGCTTCCGGGCTCTGGAACTCCCTCACCATCTTCCAGTCTTGCCTCAAGACCCATTTCTTAACCTATGCCTATCCATAGCCCCACGCCCTCTCCTTTCTCATCTGGACCTGAATCTTGCTTTGTTTTGGTTTGTTTGGTTGTACATTGTTTTTATTATCTAACAGCCCTGTAAAGCGGCTTTGAGTTTGTGAAAAGCGCTATAGAAATTCAATTTGTTATTATTATGTACACTCCCATATTGAGTCATGGTCATAGTGCCACCTGCTGACAACAACATAACCAGAGGTGGTGGTCAGTTTATTTATGTCAACAAAACGTGGTGCATGGACATCACTTGCACAGAGACTCACTGCTCAGCTAACCTTGAGTTTCTCATGGTTAAAGGGGTGATAGAATGCAAAACCGATTTTACCTTGTCATAGGTGAATAACGACAGTTCGGTGGGTAAATAGGACATACATAGAAGCTTAAAATCCCATTGACTTGCCTTTCCTCTGAAAATCCCACATTTTGAAACTGCCGCTGAAAACGGGCGAGTCCCAACAAAGCCAAAAGATGACGTCAGGATCTCAGAACCTGTAGCTTTGTCACGCCCATGGCTGTATTAGGAGAACGGTCACGCCCCAACATTAACATACAGGCCACTGACCTGAGACCAGTTCCTAATGGAGCTAGCGTTAGGTCATTTAGATGTCCGACTGAGAACTCTGCTCCTGTACTTTGAAAGGATTTACTAAGAAGAAAGTTTGGAATATTTTCCAGGATATTGACAATGAACCAGGGTCGTAAATGCAGAGTTCCAGGCTGTCCAGGGAATGGAGACACTTCTCATAGCCTTCCCAAGGAAGCAAACACTCGACGGGCATGGCTGCTGTTTATAAGGAGATCCCTGTTAACTTTTCCCCCAAAGACAGTTTTCAAAACTTCGGACAATTTAAAGCAGGATTTGCTAAGCTGCGGTTGCTGTTCCGACTGTCTGGTCAACCCAACCACAAGCTGTAAGTATGATTTTGTCACTAACAGTAACATTAGCAATGCTAACATATCCTGTAGCTAGCATAGGCTGAATGTGTGTTGATCAACTGTAATGGCAAAGGGGCTAACTTTTCATTTTCCTAACTGTTCCATTAGAAGAAATACCCTGTGTTGTCATGTAGCTACATCTATAGTTCACCATGCATGTTTGTCCACTTTGGTAGGCTAATTTTTTATTGTATTTCAGCAAGAAAGCTAACTGCAGCTGAGTAGAATCCTGATAGTTTGGTTGCTAGCTAAGCTGTAACGTTACTCAGCTAGCTAGCTAGCTATAGCATCCCGTTTGCTTAGATAACAGAACTAGAAACGTTATTTCATATGATATCGAGTCAATCTCGTGAAAACGGTGTGTATATAGACTGCAATGTATTGATTTGCAGTTTTTTTTTATTTCAGAGCACATCACACGAAAGTCAAGACACGAAAGATGCAGCTTGCCAAACAGATGCTCCAAGTGTGGCATCTCGGGGGACACAACTGTCTCATAAGACATTAAGACCTCACATATCATACAAGGTAACCTTTCTACTTATTCTTACAAAACCAGACGTCTTATGGTGTTTGTGTATCATTGTGATTGGGTAGCATTTAGCTGAGCAGTGTTATCTAACAATGTTACCATGAGTGGTAACACATTACATTACAACACATTAGAGAACTATTTCTAGTAGGAATATAACTATTCATCTGTATTATCACTGATTGGTCTGATCTCAATCCATTGCATTTCCTTTTGTGGGGGAGGGTGGTGAAAATAATTTGGACAATGGTTAGGAATGTGTTTTTATACAAAAGGTATGACTGAATGCTAGATTGTGTTGAAGATGCCATTTGCAGGCATGTACACGCCCTATGAACTTTGAACTAAGTCTTAAGAAAAGTCAAATGTGAAGTGGGGACAAATTGTCTGCAGAAACTGGTATTGTTCAGTGAAGGAGTGAGACATGAGCAATGGTCTAGAGACATCAGGCCTAATTGCCGGCCATCTAAAATTAAATCATTTCAGTTTTAAGCTGCTCCAACTGTAAGACACTTGTAACAACACTGGTTAGAGTCCTGCTTTGGCACAGCTTAGAGGTTTAGCAACTGCTTTTGCTGTGAGTTAACTGGAGTATTTTGCTTGTTGTGTGTAAAAGGTAATACAGTTATGTTACAAAATTTATGTTTTTTGTTTCAGGTTGTATCTTGCAGCCACAATGGAAGACAGCCAAGGGGAAACTAATGTCCGGACGTCTGTTCCCAAAGGCCAAAAAGGGGAGGTTACACCATCAAAGAAGTGAAGACAGAGCCAACAATTTTTAAGTTTAAATATTTTTTTTAATTACAAACAAAAAATAAAAATTTGCATCATACAGGCACTAAACATAACTTTTCACACACTTCAAACAATAAATCTGAATGTGCAATGGTATAGGTGCTAAAAATGACTTTTCACACACAACAGGCTATGTCTTAGACCGGATGAGACTGGTGTTCGAGGAGAGCATCCATCCCCCTTCCTTATCAAGAAAACGCAGCACCAGCTCACCAAGTCCTATAGGCCATGTGTCTGCATTGCCTACCAAGAGAACAGGGTGTAGTGGACAACCACATTTTTTATCTTTTAGATTTCAGAGTAATGATGATTGTTTTTAAACTAAAAGTTTTTCATTTTTTTGTCTTGATAATACTGTGTTTTTGTAATAATGCTGAACCAATAATCAGTGGGTATTGTTATAGAACTGCTAACAGTGGTATCAAAGTGGCCTCACCTTTCCATCCCTCTGATTCTCAACTGGCCATGGTCAACTCTGTAAATATTCATTGCATTTAGCAAAGAATGTATATTGAGGCACACCAGATGAAGGCCAGGATGGTGAGTCATACAGGTTATCTCCTCAGGAACCCGGGTCATTCGTTTCATGACCTGTAAAAACTAACAATGAGCCTGTTGTTATTTCATAATGTTGAATGAGCAGAAAGCATAAAGTAGCTTGAGTTAATGTATCTAGTTTTAGTTACCTGAGGTATTTATTGGCAACATATTTTCTCTCTCCTGGGGCATTTGTGCACAGTTTCCACAAGAACACCTGCCAAGGTAAGATGGATGCACCGTAGTTGTAATTTGACATATTACTACATGTTAAGAAGGTAATAATCTTAAAGTCAGATGATCTAATCAGCAGGATAGTAGTTCCAAGATAACATCTTACCTACTGGCACAGGCGAGAGTAGTAATAATGCTTTAGACGTAGCATACAAACAGAAATAGTAGTCTCCTGTCCAGCTAAATGGACGTCCTGTTGTAAGACAACATATTACTACTACGTGTTACATAATGTACGTAACTCATAATCACAATCAAAGAGACTTTCGTTGTGAGCAGCTCTATCAACTGGCCACTAACTTTTAGCCAACTGGACATCTTGACTGAAACTGCAAGGGTACAAGTAGTAAAATATTTGTCCGTGTGCACATTAACTTATGTTGCGTACGATACTAAAAACAAGGCTAATACAAAGTTATTCTTAGGCTACAACACTGACGTGTGAGTATTACAATAGTATAACAACGAATGGCTAATGCTGGGCTATGTGTTAAAAATGCAAGTAAATGCTAAATGACCAAACTTACCAGTCTGAAGAGTCATTTCCAATCAACTGGCAAGTGGCTCCTCTACATCAGATCCTTCCTCTGATTCAGGCTCAAACAGATACCGTTCAACAGCTAAAGTCTCCATCTTCTTCTTCTGTTGCTCTGTCAGCCGCAGCAAAGCTTGTTGCAAAACAACCAATCAGCGCGCAGCTTATTTAAATATGCATGAGCAGACCATATAAGGCAGAACACCTCTCGTTTCAAGCCAGGTCAATTTAACAGGGTGCTATGAGGGCCAAAAGAACAGCAAAAGCAACATTTTCAGCCCAACAAATGTTACATACCCTATCAGGAGACATCAAGGAACAGCATGATATACTCTATACAACCATTCTATCACCCCTTTAAGTATAGACCTTCCTATCTGCACAGAGAGTTTAAATCAACTGTAATAACAGCAGTGTAAATACCTCTTGATGCTAAAGCTAAGACTGCCATGAAAGTACTGCATTCTGCTATTAGTAAACAACAGACTATTCACCCCGAGGAATACTTCATTGCCACGGCTGACTTTAACCACTCAAATAAAAATGTAAGTAATGTAATGTAAGTCCATAAAAATGTATCATAACCTACAACAGGAGATAATAGTGTGTGTGTGGCACTGAGAAGGATTAATGCATGCAAGGCTGCTGGTCCTGATGGTATACCAAGACATGTACTCAGGGCCTGTGCAGTACAGCTGACTGAGGTTTGGACTCCACTGCAACCAGCCTTAACGACTTCCGTCCAGTTGCACTCACCCCCATCATTATGAAGTGCTTTGAGAAGCTGGTCCTGGCACATCTCAAGACCGTCTTATCACATTCACTGGACCTCTTCCACTTCGCCTACCATAAGAACAGAAGCACAAAGGATGCCATCTCCACGGCACTTCACTCTGCCCTGTCCCACCTTGACAATAGCAACATCTACACTCACCTATAGGATTATTAGGAACACCATACTAATACTGTGTTTGACCCCCTTTCACCTTCAGAACTGCCTTAATTCTACGTGGCATTGATTCAACAAGGTGCTGAAAGCATTCTTTAGAAATGTTGACCCATATTGAGAGGATAGCATCTTGCAGTTGATGGAGATTTGTGGGATGCACATCCAGGGCACGAAGCTCCACCACATCCCAAAGATGCTCTATTGGGTGGGGACCTGCTGACTGGTTGGGTTGGCATTTTAGTACAGTGAACTCATTGTCATGTTCAAGAAACCAATTAGAAATGATCTGAGCTTTGTGACATGGTGCATTATCCTGCTGGAAGTAGCCATCAGAGGATGGTACATGGTGGCCATAAAGGGATGGACATGGTCAGAAACAATGCTCAGGTAGGCCGGGGCATTTAAACCATGCCCATTTGGCACTAAGGGGCCTAAAGTGTGCCAAGAAAACATACCCCACACCATTACACCACCAACACCAGCCTGCACAGTGGTATCAAGGCATGATAAATCCCTGTTCTCATTGTGTTTACGCCAAATTCTGACTCTACCATCTGAATTTCTTAACAAAAATCAAGACTCATCAGACCAGGCAACATTTTTCCAGTCTTCAACTGTCCAATTTTGGTGAGCTCTTGCAAATTGTAGCCTCTTTTTCCCATTTGTAGTGGAGATGATTGGTACCGGGGCGGTCTTCTGCCATTGTAGCCCATCGCCTCAAGGTTGTGCGTGTTGTGGCTTTGCTGCACCTCGGTTGTAACGAGTGGTTATTTTAGTCAAAGTTGCTCTTCTATCAGCTTGAATCAGAAGGCCCATTCTCCTCTGACCGCTAGCATCA
>NC_048423.1:25688681-25695387 GCF_013103735.1 Etheostoma cragini | reverse complement strand
CCCCCCAGGACTGCCGCATACTGGACTGTTTTCCCTTTTCACAACATTCTTTTTAAATCCTAGAAATGGTTGTGCGTGAAAATCCCAGTAACTGAGCAGATTGTGAAATACTCAGACCAGCCCGTCTGGCAGCAACAAACAATGCCACGCTAAAAAATGCTTTAATCCCCTTTCTTTCCCATTCTGACATTCAGTTTGGAGTTCAGGAGATTGTCTTGACCAGGACCACACCCATAAATGCATTGAAGCAACTGCCATGTGATTTGCATGTGTTTCAGCTATCTCCAAGTTTTGATAAGATGTGAGATAATGGGGCCAAAGCGTAGACATGACCTTTGTTGTATTTTAAAAATCTGCTCTGACAATATACAGTATATGTGTTAAGCCAATGAAGCTTTTTTTTAAAAGACAGACATTCAAACAGACATTTATATCTGAATTGAATTACGATAGAAGGCAGGAAATAAATAAAAAGAACACTGGTATTCCAATTTTAATGTTGAAATATAAAAAGAAGCATCACATTTGCTTAACCCATCCCTTGCATGAGCAGCAGTTCTATCTCACGCTACTAGAAACCACATTCAGTCAGCTTCATAAACTAAGTCTTGAATTTAAATACTTCAAAATATGACAATACTGAAAACAAATGAGCAATCAAACAGCTGCTAAGACAGCCAGTGGCTCACAGTAAATCTCAGTTGGAGTAAATCTCTGCTGTAATGCTGGACAAAGGCACCAGCGGGGGTGGTACACAAATACCTGAAAGCAGATTGAAATTTTGCTCAACAGGAAACAACAAGGCAATGTTTGTTTTACCCATAAAGCCAATGTATTCACCAGCTACTAGTGTCTCCATGGCACAATGGACTGTTTCACACTTCACTGTAGAGCAGAAAACAAATCTCAGCTCATGGCCCTGCCATTCCTGAGGAGAACTGGGGGAAGGACTAATCTCTGGCTTTGTACATGACTCCCACTGGAACATGTGAATAGGAAGGCTGAAATTACCTTCTCGTGGTGTTTATGAGCCATGTGGGCTAGAAGCTGGCATAAGTGACAACTGCCACACAGGGTTGGTCATGTCCAACAGTGTGAACTTGCTCTGAACCTAACTCCTCTCCAAAGTGAGTGGAAGTTTTAAAGTACCGAATACATAGTCATAAGAATAAACATTTACATAGGAATTCATATTGTCACACCTCTACAGAGCCTCAAAAACATTTGTCCTCTTTATGCAAGTAGATCTAGTCTGTTATGTGTGTGAACTGCATGAACAACGGACCAGTTTAAAAGACTCTCAAAGGTTCAGTTTAATGGTCATGAGGAGTGCTTTCCAGCCTGGAGGTGTAACGTTGTAAAGACACCAGCATTTCCAAAAAAGAGAGAGTGTAAGGACATAAGATATACTTATAATCTTTGCATAATAGGGATCAACTGCATCATCAATCTGAACCAAAACTTGTGGCTCTTATGACTTTCCCAACCAAGGGAAGAGCAATATTAAAGCCCAATCTGCTGAGTGATTTAATGATGTTAGCTTTAAATTATGTCATCAGCTTAAATGACGCCAGCTTCTTTTCTGAGAAATCTGTTGTTATCTGTTGGTATGGCATGGCAGATCGCTCTAAATACTCTTATACCACCAATAAGCCTTGGCTGCTGTTGCTATGGATACAAAGCCAGTGGAAGACGCAAATCAGAGCTGTAGCAAATCCAAAAATATTTTTCACTGCAAAAAACTCAGTGACACTGTTCAAGAAATCTTCTAAAATTGACCCAGAATATGAAAGTGAACTCATGTAAATGCTGAACATATTCTTTAGCTTAGCTTATACAAGCTCAGTGTTTGGACAGTTTTTATAATCAAACCTACTGGGTCACTTTACTGCTCATGTTTTATGGCCTTTCAACTTTTTATCAAGGAACCACATATTTCTTGCCATTGTTGCTCATGTGTTGCCCTGATGATTAAGTAGTCTAGAACGGTTGGTGAAGTGTTTCCACTGTCTAATTGTGGATGGTACCAATGGACCCACTCCATCCCCAATATTTCGTTACCCCTCGTTATTTAGCACAATGATCTGATACAAAAAAGGTGGAGCTAGAAACACTGCAGTCCGTGGTAACGCCGTACAGCACATTGAGACAGTGAATGGAACATCGAAACTCATTCGCCTGCCAATATCCATATTATGATCACCAATAATCACACTAAGTCATGCAGGTCCACAGTATCCATGCTGTTATAGTATCAGACACAAAAGTGAAACTAATCACACTTTCTGTATTTTGGTCTGACTATAAACACACACACACACACACACACACACACACACAGCAGCAGCAGCGTGTCTAACAGTATGCACGTTTCTCACTGATATCAATCAGGTGACCAACAAGACAGAAAGCCAGAGCCAATAACAGGGGTACTTACATTGTTTCTTTGGACACTTCTGGCATTTGTGGAAACCCCAAGACGTCCCGATGGTCCCACAGCATTGCTCCAGCTTAGTGAGACCTGGCAGCGCTTTTCCACACTGAAACATACACACAAACCAAGTGAAAAAAACATAATTATTTTCATCTGGATAAAAATGTAGTTTTTGGATAGTCTGTTTCTTCCGTAGGTCTGATGACATGGTGTCACACCTCAACCACCCTCAGTCACATGGCCATACCTGCAGACAACCTGGTCCTGGTCACTATGACAATAACTTCTCTGGAAAACATGTGAACTGTTGATGGAGGGACTCAAGATCTATAATCTCCACTTGAACTCAACATTGTGAATTTGAATCTATCCATCCATCCATCTTCATCCGCTTATTCGGCTTAAACGGGTTGTGGGGGCAGCAATTCCAGTAGGGGCCCCAAACTACTTTCCAGAGCCACATCAACTAGCTCCGACTGGGGGATCCCGAGGCGTTGCCAGGGAAGGTTGGAGATATAATCTCTCCACCTTGTTCTGGGTCTTCCCCGAGGCCTTCTGCCAGCTGGACGTGCCTGGAACACCTCCCTAGGGAGGCGCCCAAGAGGCATCCTCACCAGATGCCCAAACCACCTCAACTGGCTCGTTTCGACGCGAAGGAGCAGCGGCTCTACTCCGAGCTCCTCTCGGATGACTGAGCTTTTCATCCTATCTCTAAGGGAGACGCCAGCCCCCCTCCTGAGGAAACCCATTTAGGCCGCTTGTAACCTGGATCTCATTCTTTTGGTCATGACCCAGTCTTTATGACCACAGGTGAGGGTAGGAACAAAAACTGACTGGTAGATCAAGAGCTTTGCCTTCTGGCTCAGCTCCCTTTTTGTCACAACGGTGCGATAAACAGAATGTAATACCGCACCCGCTGCTCCGATTCTCCGACCAGTCTCACGCTCCATGGTCCCCTTACTTGCGAACAAGACCCCAAGGTATTTAAACTCCTTCACTTGGGGTAAGGACTCACTCCCTACCTGAAGAAGGCTTTCCATGGGTTTCCTGCTGAGAACCCTGGCCTTAGATTTAGAAGTGCTTATCCTCATCCCAGCCGCTTCACACTCGGCTGCAAACCGATCCAGTGAGTGCTGAAGGTCACAGACTTATGATGGCATCAGGACCACATCATCTGCAAAAAGTAGCAATGAGATCCTGAGCGCACCGAACTGCAACCCCTCCCCACCCCAACTACGCCTCAATTTCCTGTCCATAAATATTACAAACAGGATAAAGCGCAGCCCTGGCGGTGGCCAACCCTCACCTGGAACGGGTCCGACTTACTGCCGAGAACCCAGACACAGCTCTTGCTTTGGTCATACAGAGATTGGATGGCCCTAAGAAGCGACCACCTCACCCCATACTCCGGCAGCAACTCCCACAGTGTCTCCTGAGGGACCCGGTCATACACCTTCTCCAGATCCACAAAACACATGTAGACTGGTTGGACATACTCCCAGGCTTCCTCCAAGATCCTTGCAAGAGTGAAGCTCTGATTCATTGTTCCAAGACCAGGACGGAATCCGCATTGTTCCTCTTCAATCTCAGGTTTGACTATCGGCGGAACCCTCCTTTCCAGCACCTTGGAGTAGACTTTACCAGGGAAGCTGAGAAGTGTGATACCCCTGTTGTTGGCACACACCCTCTGGTCTCCCTTTTTGAAGAGGGGAACCACCACCCCGGTCCTATGCACTTTCCCAGACTTCCATGCAATGTTAAAGTGGCGTGTCTATAAAGACAGTCCCTCCACACCCAGAGCTTTCAGTATTTCTGGACGGATCTCATCAATCCCTAGGGCTTTGCCACTGTGGAGTTGTTTGACTACCTCAGCGACTTCCACCAGGGTATTTGACAACAATCCCCCATAATCTTTCAGCTCTGCCTCTACCACAGAAGATGTGTCAGCTGGATTTAGGAGTTCCTCAAAGTGCTCTTTCCACCGCCATATTATCTCCTCAGTTGAGGTCAACAACATCCCATCCTTACTGTACACAGCTTGGATGATTCCTCGCTTCCCCCTCCTGAGGTGGCGAACGGTTTTCCAGAAGCACCTTGGTGCCGACCGGAAGTCCTTCTCCATGTCTTCTCCGAACTTCTCCCACAACCGCTGCTTTGCAACTGTCACGGCAGAGGCCGCAGCCCTTTGGGCCTGTCGGTACCTTGCAACTGTCTCCGGAGTTCTCCAGGATAACATATCTTTTATCTGTCATCTGTTTAATCTGTTTCTATTTTACTTCCCTCATCTCCAGGATTTAATATTAAGGGTGAATATATCGTTTGGTTGTGGAACAATACATTTGTCAATTTCACTAGTAGTAAAAGCGTTTTGTGAGAAAATAGGGGACAAGAAAGCTCTGTTTTTGCCGCTGACAGACTCAGATTGCAACATTATGGAAAGGAGTCCTACGGAGATAGGCCTTTTGGTTAAAGAGTAAGTTCCAGCCCCAAAATCACCATCACCAAACCCAGCAGACTCCATGTAAATAATCAATATTTTTAGTGTGTATAGAGCCAGCATATCTTCACCAGACTCCATGTAAATAATCACTACTTTTAGCAAGTATAGAGCAGCATATCTCCACCAGACTCCATGTAAATAATCACTACTTTTAGCAAGTATAGAGCAGCATATCTACACCAGACTCCATGTAAATAATCACTACTTTTAGCTTGTTTAGAGCAGCATATCTCCACCAGACTCCATGTAAATAATCACTACTTTTAGCATGTACACAACCAGCATATCTCTACCAGACTCCATGTAAATAATCACTACTTTTAGCGTGTATAGAGCAGCATATCTCCACCAGACTCCATGTAAATAATCACTACTTTTAGTGTGTATAGAACCAGCATATTTCTACCAGACTCCATGTAAATAATCACTACTTTTATACTTCATTCAAAGTGGACACAAACTAAATAAAACTACTAAAAGCCGTCTTTGTTCCTCTTTCCACTGTTCCAACAATCATCACTTTCGTCTGCTTTTCTTTCTTTTTTTTAATAGGACTTTCATATGACTTTAGAAATGTTTGTGACTGCCAAATTGTAACTAATCAACATGAATGTGTCATCCTCAGCTGTATGTAAAACTTTAACATTGCTGACCATCATCAGTGCAGGTTTTCTGGCTAATCTTCATCATCATCGTTATAACATGCAGCCTGAGATGAATATGACAACATTGAGTTTACATTTTTGTATGTGGTTTCATATTATTTGCTACCTAAATCTTTCTTGTTGAGCTAACAAACAGTAGACATTTCTGACCTGACTCCCTGCTGTTTCCTGGAAGCAGCGGCCCAGGGTGTTCTTGGAGCTGATTGGCTGGTAGCCGTGCTGGCTGGGGTAAAGCATGTTGTAGCCGTGCTGCTGGATCTTCTGGCTGCTCTCTGAGTGCTGGTACGTGTAGCTGGTAGAGGAGGAGGAGCCTGCCTGGGAAGCTTTGAGCTGGTGCCCGATGTTGTGGTAGTTGTCCAGCTGGGACACCTGGTGGACCTGGACTGAGGCTTCGGGGGGATGCTTAATGTGGATGTTGACAATGCTGGGGCTGAACACTGGAGGCACATGGGACACATCAGCAGACAACTATTACACTGCATAATCGGGAATTCTGTGTACAATTTTAAAGGGTAACTTCACAGATTTTACACATTTTATAAGTTTTCTCATCCTGAGTCTGTGGTTATAGAATCTGGGGAGCTGTGTCAAGTCTGATGTTGCATTCACATTACAGTGGGCTTCCTTCATTATTGGGAGTGTGGTGTGTTGTGACAGGACTGGCGGATAACAGGCTCTGTGGCAGACAAACGTTTATGATACTTCTATATTTTGTTCAGCTAGATAACCTTCAGAAGTGAACACCAGCGTATGTTTTTTGAAGCGTGAATGCAATCGCCAGAAGTGAAAAGCTAACGTTAGGCTATAAAAGAAGTACACCACGGTTGATTGAAGCCGTCCCCACTACTAAATTCCGAGTGATTCTGTGTGCTCGGCTCTGCAGATAGATGTGACACACAACTACAGCATGCTGCTCTGCAGACAGTGATGTTACACACAACTACAGCATGCTGCTCTGCAGTTAGTGATGTTACACACAACTACAGCATGCTGCTCTGCAGATAGTGATGTTACACACAACTACAGCACGCTGCTCTGCAGACAGTGATGTTTCACACAACTACAGCACGCTGCTCTGCAGATAGTGATGTTGCACACAACTACAGC
>NC_048423.1:25677118-25688581 GCF_013103735.1 Etheostoma cragini | reverse complement strand
CCCCCAGCATGGCACTTAATAGGCAAGTGAATGAAGCCCCTCCCCCCACAATCGCACTCGTGCATGACGTCAACGGACCATGCCAGTGCTGTCTGCATTTTCTTTTCCTCACTCAGTGTTAGGCTTCTGAAGATGTGCCCCTCCCTCCCCCCTCCCCTGAAGAGTTGAACTGAATGGACCTCCTGTAAACTTTGAACCGTCACATTTACCTTCAGCTTAATGAACAGCTCTTTTGCATATTCAGTGCAAAGAGCAAGAGGGAAGAAGGGGAAGGGGGGGATATAAATTTCCTGGGTCTTGGAATTTGGCTATAAAAAAAATATGCTTTTTCTAAAGGAAACTTGTCTTTTGTATATAGATATTATTCAAACTAAAATGGAGAAAAGAGATAAAAGATATTTTCAAAAATAAGCATATGCTTATTTTTTAACAGTAAGTGCTGTAGTCCAACCAGCAGGAGACAAGTTATAATTAAGGTAAGTTTGGAGGCACCACCTTATGTAATCATTAAATTAGCCTCCATATTTTAGTTGTATCTCTTTTCTGTGTTATACATTGTAGACAGTCCCTAAACTCTCTAACTGGTCTCAACACAGGAACTACACACAGCTGGATTAACACAACTACTCTGCCTTTCTGTCCAATCTCCAGCAGTCAGATTCACTGGGTTCACTCAGAAGGAATCACTGCACATGGGGTGGGGGACCTTTAATGACATTTTGAACATGTTTAGAAGCTAAACATTCTAACTTTCCCTGTTGAAGCCTGTAGGGGACTAACTCTAGCAGGAGGATAACTCGGTGTAAACAGCACAGATTGGTTAGTCTCTCTCTACTGACAGACCTGATTGGTTAGTTTCTCTCTACTGACAGACCTGATTGGTTAGTTTCTCTCTCTACTGACAGACCTGATTGGTTAGTCTCTCTCTACTGACAGACCTGATTGGTTAGTTTCTCTCTCTACTGACAGACCTGATTGGTTAGTCTCTCTCTACTGACAGACCTCATTGGTTAGTTTCTCTCTCTACTGACAGACCTGATTGGTTAGTTTCTCTTTACTGACAGACCTGATTGGTTAGTCTCTCTCTACTGACAGACCTGATTGGTTAGTTTCTCTCTCTACTGACAGACCTGATTGGTTAGTTTCTCTCTCTACTGACAGACCTGATTGGTTAGTTTCTCTTTACTGACAGACCTGATTGGTTAGTCTTTGTAAATTATAGAGTGTTGTGTAGACCAGGGGCCTGTTGTACGAAACTAGGATAATTATTTCGCATCTCTTTGGAAAGTAGAGATGAGCAGCGCAGCGTCCCTGGTCTCAGCTTCAGGCTTATACAGGCCGCGCTCCGAAGATTAAGTGTGACGATATTAATGTAGCGATATTCCAGATGATATTAATGTAGTGATATTCCCAGATGATATTAATGTAGCGATATTCCAGATGATATTAATGTAGCGATATTCCCAGATGATATTAATGTAGCGATATTCCAGATGATATTAATGTAGCGATATTCCCAGATGATATTAATGTAGTGATATTCCCAGATGATATTAATGTAGCGATATTCCCAGATGATATTAATGAAGCGATATTCCCAGATTAAATTAATGTAGAGATATTCCAGATGATATTAATGTAGTGATATTCCCAGATGATATTAATGTAGTGATATTCCCAGATGATATTAATGTAGCGATATTCCCAGATGATATTATTGTAGCGATATTCCCAGATGATATTAATGTAGCGATATTCCCAGATGATATTAATGTAGCGATATTCCAGATGATATTAATGTAGCGATATTCCCAGATGATATTAATGTAGCGATATTCACAGATGATATTAATGTAGCAATATTCCCAGATGATATTAATGTAGTAATATTCCCAGATAATATTAATGTAGTGATATTCCCAGATGATGATATTAATGTAGCGATATTGCCAGATAATATTAATGTAGTGATATTCCCAGATGATTATATTAATGTAGCGATATTCCCAGATAATATTAATGTAGTGATATTCCCAGATGATGATATTAATGTAGTGATATTCCCAGATTATATTAATGTAGTGATATTCCCAGATGATATTAATGTAGTGATATTCCCAGATGATATTAATGTAGCGATATTCCCGGGTGATATTAATGGCAGACTGGTCAGACCAATATATTCATGATTTAATTTTCTTGTTGCTTGTCCTTCTCTAATAAAGGACAGTTTGTGTAACTTCTTAATATGTAGGCCTACTGTTTTTTATTATTTGTTTCATAACCTTCTCATTAGTCTCCCATCCCTGGAACAATAGCGCAACCTATATACAGAACTTATGTAGTGGAGTTATCATTCATCACACTGGGAACACCACAACGCTTCTTCATCTTTTTATTTTAGTGCGATCACTTGTCAGAAGAATAAAAAAACATGAATATAGTTTTACAAATGCTCAAAGCATGTATTGAAGTCACTTACTTTTTTCTAGTTGTTGTCCCTTTCTGTTTGTTTGGCATCAACATTAATTGTACAAAGAATTAGATATAGCTTATAGAGATTTGTGCATATGGTTGTAAAACCTGTTCTCACGTTGTGAATAAGGGTTTGAAATTAAGCCTAAAGTCCTTAAAGGGTCCAGTTCCCGAGGAACATTAGTTCCCTCTAATCTCTTTTAGGGCAAAGGCTAACTAATAGTACATTTTATTGATATAGTGCTACATGGTAGGCTAAATAATAATACATTTTATTTATATAGTGTTACATGGTGGGCTAAATAATAATACATTTTATTTATATAGTGCTACATGGTAGGCTAAATAATAACACATTTTATTTATATAGTGCTTTACATGGTAGGCTAAATATTAATACATTTTATTTATATAGTGTTACATGGTAGGCTAGTTAAAGACACTTTACAGTAAAACCAGCACATTTATCACCCAAAAACCGAAACATGAAACGAGCATATTTAAAGCATTAAAACGCAGTGTAGTCTACAACTTAGTAAAAAGGTGGAGTGACTGTCGGCTAAGTAGATATTTTTACACCCTCACACATTCAGTCGGGTCCGCAATAGTCTGTTGGGCTTTTTCTCTCCGTTTGATAAGAGCCGTATTTCCCTTTCTCCATTTTATATTCTTCACCTCCTCGTTACTTTCCATTAGAAGCTGTTGTTCATTGGGTGAAACATACGGCGCATGCTGGATATCTTTATTCTACTTTCGTGCAACAGGCCCCTACTCTATCTGTAAAGTGTAAGTCTAGATAACTCCTGTTAGGATCTGACACTATGAGTAAAACTAAATTGAATTAAAGAAAGAAATCGTTAGAAATGGTAAATTCAGAGACACTTATGAGACACTATTCCAGTGACAACTGAAAAGGTTCATGTGAGTTCTAACTATTTCACAGTTCAGTGCAGCCCATGCAATTGATGACTCAAACATGCAAGCTTTACAGGAAGATCAATGATAAATAAGAGGAAAAATGTCACGTGTTGCACCCACACTTTCCATCTGGATCACAAGCCCCATAGCTTAGCCTTTACTTGTCCCGCTAGCATCCCAGTTCCCATCACTCACCGGGATTGTGGCCGTTGCTGTAGGTCAGAGGTAGGGTGTGTGTGGAGTGGACCTGAGTCTGGCTGTAGCCCATTGATGGCTGCTGCTGTCCGTTCACAACAGCCAACTGGCAGAACTTTCCAGTAAAATCGGGGGGGCACTGACACTTGTCCCTGGTGCTGCACTTCCCGCCATTCATACACGGGAGGTGACACACCACTGAGGAGATAAAGAAGAAGAAGATGATGTCAGAACACTGACAGCCATTCTCAACACATCTGTGAGTGGATTGGAATTCACATTAGTCTGACGTTCCCACAAGTTTGGGCTTCAGTTCCCTGTCAGAAAAGTTAAAAAATATTATTCATAATATTTTTGGTTGGTATGATTGAATATTTAGCATAACATTGCTGTTTGCAAGCCAGTTACACACGACAGATCTGCTGGTTACATTTTGTGTAAACAGCATCAAACCCACGATGTGGTACAAACAAAAACTACTATTTCCAAAAGCTATAGTTGCAATGCAGGCTGGGAAAGCAGCAGGGCCAGATGGACTCCCAATAGAACATTACATAAATACTTCAAAGATAAATTTGCAACTCCCCTTTATGAGATGTAGAGAATCCTACAACAATGGCCAATCTCTTGGCCTCAATGAGAGAGACCTTAATCACCCTGCTTCCAAAACCAGGAACAACTAAAACACTACATGTTAGAACATGCAACCTATAACTTTAATCAACAGTGATACAAAAACCCTCTGTTACCTTTGGTGAAAAGGAAAAGGGTATGCTTCCAAGTATTGTGGGGGATGACCAAAATGGATTTGTAAAGGGAAGAAAAGGATCCTATAATGATAAACATTATAGAACACAGACTTATATCTTTGACTACATTTGGTTTTGGAAATACTTTCCTTAACTGGATTAAACTATTACATTTCAACTAGATAGATAGATAGATAGATAGATAGATAGATAGATAGATAGATAGATAGATAGATAGATAGATAGATAGATAGATAGATAGACAGATAGATTCCAACATAACAACATACAGAGAAAAAGCTAAAAACATATAGGCATTACAAATAAATAAATAATTAATTAATATGAGGGGGGCCCTGCCATGCACGAGTGTGTGTGTGTGTGTGTGGGGGGGGCTATCACATCTTTGCCTTCCTGTGTTGATTCTGTAGTGTTTATATCTGTTCTTTGTGCAGTCTGGGACCCTACAGCACCTGCTGGAGGGCAGCAGTTGCTACTCCTCATGCAACACATGGGAAGGGTCCAGGGAGATTTTGTCAGCAGGTCTGATGTGGTCTGCAGTCCGTGGCTTTAAGTGAACGCGTTTTCCACTGAGTGGCCCACCAATTTTGTACAGATTCCCAGGAGCTGTTCAATCCTGGTCTTCAGATGAGCTTAGAGGCCCCCAAACCACACTGCACCTCCATACTGCAGGACGCTTTGAATTGTTGACCAAAGAAAAGAGACAGGATCTCCCCAGGAGTCTCCCTACTGCCTAAACCAGATGTACTGACAAATGAAGTGGGGTCTGAGCCCTTTAATATTACAAGGGTACACCTCTTTCACCACTTCTGTTGATGATGGCTATTGAACCATAGCTATAGTAATTATTAGTGCTGTCAAATGATTAAAATATTTAATTGCGATTAATATCATTAATGACACTGTTTGCGGGCCCAGTCTAGCAAGTAGTTTTTCTACTGTTACAAGTTGTTGCAACAGCATGTGAAAAATACAAAATTTGCTAGGCCAAAAAGAACGTTAGTCTCGCCATACAAAAATGTACGTTAGCGCGGTTAATAATGTGTTTAACTGACAGCACTAGTAATTATATTTAGTAAGTAAATGCAGAGATCATAGAATAGCTGTTTTTGCTGACAACGTCATTTTATTCTAAAAACATTTAAACACAACCACCCTAATGCTGCGTAATGGGAATAAAAAAAACAATATACAGACCAATGCTTGTTTACTTTCAAGCTCTCATCTAATTTGATATGTTTGGGCATTAAAATAACCGCATTTAGTAACTAGAGCACCAACAAACTATGAAGTAATAATAAACTCAGTACATAGAAAAAATAGAAAGGTCTTTACCTTTATCTATGATATGGAGAGTTATACATTTTTAAGTTATATATTTTAAATGAAAATATTGCCTAAATTCATGTATTTATTTTTAAATATATCTCCCCCCAGAGGAATTTTAAGAAACTCACAGCATTCTTCAGGAAATTTACATGGAATAAGAAATGTCATCAATTTCATACTGGGGGGCTGGAATGTCCAAATCACCCTATAGTTCTATGATTAATGTATGGTATGAGGTAAAAGAATATATGAACAAATTGGACTCTCTGTCACAATTCAGCCACGTGTAGGGCAATGTTTCATATAAACCAGGCAAGCTGGATGCAGGATTCCAGACATGAGCAAAGAAAGGAATAAGTAAACTAGATGACGTCTTTAAAGAAGGGATTCTGAAGACCTTTATAAGGTATGACATCCCAAGGAAATTTTTTTTAAATGTCTCTAAGTGAGGAACTTTATTTCCTCTATACAAAACCAATCAGTAGTGATTCCTGAAGTCTCATCCTTAGGAAACTTATAACAAATAATTGTCATGATAAGGTTTTGATTTCATCAATATGTAACTGGCTTGCATCTGTCTCTAAAGCAACATGGTTAACAAGTCTTAAAAAAGGACATTTCAGACCACAATTGAAAAAGAAAAAACTGAGACGCATCTCAAATTAAACAGCAAACTCCAATTTAAAGCTTCTGTCATATATGTTGCTGATTCAGACATACACAACTCCATTGAACTGGCAATGTACCTGAGCTTCTTTTTAAAATGCAATGAGAATAAAGGGACCTTTATGCACTGTGTCTGGGAGCGTGAGAAAATGAAAACATGCTGCAGGGAGGTGATCAATAAAACTGTAGACATCTTGTCAGTGAATATTTCACTTAGCCTTAAATTAATTTTGCTGCACTCATTCCCAACATGTATCCTGCACTACAGGCAAAAGGACTACAGCTCTCATCTGGAAGAAAATAGAGATACCTACAATGGGTGCTTGGATCAAGAATATGAAAATTGTTATTGCAATGAAAGGTAAACAGCAACATTCGGTATTTCACACACTATTATTCACAATATTATTCTCTTAGGGATGGCCCTTTGTGTTTCTAATTGTCCAACTGTCTAATTGTGCTTATTGCTAATAGCAACACATACTCCAAACATTTACCTTGTTGCTTTGTGACTACATGCAGGCATTGTACATAAAATGGAAGGCCTCCCTATCCTCACCTTCCATTCTTTTTTTTAATTTAATTTAATTTGATATAGTCTGGACTGCAGCTGACTAAAATGAGCTGGCAGTTATTATTAATAAAAAAGCACGAGCTGAGGGCCAGAAAGCTCTCAGCACTCTGTGAACCTGGAAGAGAATATACCAGAGGAGCTGGAAAGACACCCCTTCAATCCCCTCTCTAAGGACTGCAGAAGGCCAGATGGCATACACATCCAACAGGCTGAATGATTGAGATTTAAAAAAAGAATCATCAGAAGTTATTCCCTGAATATTTTATGCTATCACCAAACTCATCAACTGGCCAAGTACCTTTCATTCCACCTTGCCATGAACTACACTTTCTCCATCTGCTGTAATGAAAAATAGGTCAACAACTATTTTATTTAGATTTTAGCGTTTGCAGTTTTAGTTGTAACATCAGTTAATAGTGACTACAGAATACATCATCAGTAATACAGATGAAGGCATAGCAGGAGCTTATTTTCAATGGCACTAGACCCTCCTGTTTCCAGCTGGTGGACATGGCTGATGTGTGGCTCCTCAAAACCATGTGCTGATGTGAGCACAGATTTCCAAAAATACTGCCTATGTTAATAGATATTGGATTGAAGTCTTAAATTCCTAAGAATTAGTATAAACAAGATAGCAAGACAAGCTTGTGGCTTGGTAAGGCCAAACATTTAGCTATAAAGCAGTGCCTTAAGCTAAATGCTATTAGCTAAGTATGTGTACAAATACGGTACGTTTTTCATTGCTCTTAATACACTTACACAGCAGTAGACATTAGAGCTAAAACAAGAACAAAAAAGATAAGGCAAACAACAAATATAGGTAAAGAATAGACAGAGCTATGGGGGCGGCTGTGGCTCAGTGGTAGAGCGGTTTCCTGCCAATTGGAAGGTTGGTGGTTCAATCTGACCCTGAGTTGCCCCCGATGCTGCGCCATCGGAGTATGAGTGTGTGTGAGTGTGTATCTGATGAGCAGGTGGCACCGTGTACGGCAGCCTCTGCCACAGTGTATGAATGTGTGTGAAGGGTGAATGTTTCCTGTATGATGTAAAAAAAAAAAGCGCTTTGAGTAGTCGTTAAGACTAGAAAAGCGCTTCATAAAATACAGCACGTTCACATTTACCTATTATGTGATAAAATAGGTGTATATATACCTGTAATTATGGAAATATGTGAAAAGTCATAACACAAAGTGTCTGATGCCACACATCATGACCTGGGTCAGGTGGGTTAAACATTACTTTATTAAACCAAATTAGACCAAATAAACTACACAGAGAATGGGATGTGGCCATCAGGGAAGTCTGTGGTGTTAGGTTTGTATGAGTGACGTGTGTGTTGGTGTTGTAAAGTGTAAACTTAGCAGAAGGCAAACCTAGGACAACATGCCCTAACCTAACCAAAGCTTGGTGTGACTGTGGAGACAGCCAGGGCAGAGAGAGAGGAGACTGCAGCACCTCTGCACACCAGCCCAGGTGAGCTCAGGTACACCGAATAGTGGATTAGGCTCAGGTGAGAACACACCACGCCAATATGACAACATAGGGGCTCCACAGGGTATAAGTCAAGAGTTTCTGTACATTTGAAAGAATAGGAATAGTGCAAAAAAAGAAATATAGAATGTATAGACATGGAGGATATGGTTATGTGCATTATATGCATCTATATACACTCACCTATAAGATTATTAGGAACCCCATACCAATACTGTTTTTGACCCCCTTTCGCCTTCAGAACTGCCTTGATTCTACGTGGCATTGATTCAACAAGGTGCTGAAAGCATTCTTTAGAAATGTTGGCCCATATTGAGAGGATAGCATCTTGCAGTTGATGGAGATTTGTGGGATGCACATCCAGGGCACGAAGCTCCACCACTTCCCAAAGATGCTCTATTGGGTTGAGATCTGGTGACTGGGGGGGGGCAATTTTAGAACAGTGAACTCATTGTCATGTTCAAGAAACCAATTAGAAATGATGGGAGCTTTGTGACATGGTGCATTATCCTGCTGGAAGTAGCCATCAGAGGACGGGTACATGGTGGCCATAAAGGGATGGACATGGTCAGAAACCAGGCTCAGGTAGGCCGGGGCATTTAAACCATGCCCAATTGGCACTAAGGGCCCTATGGTGTGCAAAAAAAACATCCCTCATACCACCACCAGCAGCCTGCACAGTGGTAACAAGGCATGATGGATCCAGGTTCTCATTCTGACTCCACCATCTGAAGGTCTCAACAGAAACCAGACTCATCAAACCAGGAACATTGTTCCAGTCTTCAACTGTCAATTTTGGTGAGCTCTTGCAAATTGTAGCCTCTTTTTCCTATTTGTAGTGAAGATGAGTGGTACCCGGGGGGGTCTTTTGCTGTTGTAGCCCCCCCAAGGTTGTGCGTGTTGTGGCTTTGCTGCACCTCGGTTGTAACGAGCGGTTATTTCACTCAGAGTTGGTCTTCTATCAGCTTGAATCAGTCGGCCCATTCTCCTCTGACCTCCAGCATCAACAAGGCATTTTAGCCCACAGGACTGCCGCATACTGGATGTTTTTCCCTTTTCACACCATTCTTTTTAAATCCTAGAAATGGTTGTGGTTGTAAATCCCAGTAACTGAGCAGATTGTGAAATACTCAGACCAGCCCGTCTGGCAGCAACAACCATGCCACGCTAAAAAATGTCTTAAATCCCCTTTCTTTCTGATTCTGACATTCAGTTTGGAGTTCAGGAGATTGTCTTGACCAGGACCATACCCCTAAATGCATTGTAGCAACTGCCATGTGATTGGTTGATTAGATTAGTGAGAAATTGAAAACGGGTGCTGCTAATTAATCCTTTAGGTAAGTGTATATATATATGTCACCATATAAACGGTTTGCTAGATTGGATCTCTATGCTAGAACATGGGGAAAGGACCTGGACCTTCTGGAGGCTCCTCAGAAGCTTTGTGCTGGGAGGAGTTGGCATTAAGCTATAAACTAAAGAGAAAACTGTTCATCATGAAATCATATAATGAAATTGGGCTGTTTGTGTCTCTCTTAAACTAAAGAAGTTCCAAACATCAAAATTCACCAGGATATTCAGGTTGTCAGTGGTTCACTTCAGATCTCATTTTAAGAATCTTCACACATGTTATTTCATGATACTTTAATGAGAATTACATAAGTATTATTCATATTGTAAACATCAACTATCATAAATTGTATGCTGTCTATGAGAAATATCTATGATATGAGTTGAATGTGTTCAGTCTCTCTGGCTGATAAAAGTCCCCAGGGACCACACAAAATTATTTTGTTAAGATAATAAACCTTCATAGTGAAAATCAAATCTAAATCTCTTCAATAAAACAAGAAGTGATAAGCTTCATAAAACATACAATTTTGATTCAACATCTAAACCAATCAGCTCTTAGATGAAGGGTGAGCCAGGTGTTTCCTATCATGCCCGGGAATTTCGTAGTTAATGGAGAGCAACTTCAGAGCTTAAGTCCAAAAAGCGCCCGCAACCTTGATCTCATGAGATCATCCCTGTTTATGTTAGCATGACATCAGATCATGTCAGGAACAGGTCAACCACAAATCTACCCACCACTTTGTGGAGCTATCACTGGTGACAGAGTGCAACTCCAATGCACTTCCACTATACATTTTGCAAAAAAAGCGCCAGGAAAACATCAGGCGTGTTGCAAGAGAGCAATAAATGCCAAGAAACACAGGGAAATAATGGACCGAGTAACTACAAGCATAAGATATTTCCAGTGATTAAAAAGGGCTACATTTCCTTTTACAGTGTTGTGGTTAAAGTTGAATCAATTGAGAACAGTTCAACTCTGCATTTTGTTTTTGATTTCACATTATATAAGTAGAAACAATGTGAGAGAAAAAGAGACAAGAGAAGCAGAGCTGCATCCAGTTGGGCTCCGAGCCAATCAGACAGAGGGATGACGACTGGGCGGGAGTCCCAGGCAGCATGTTTCTGCTGGTTAGCCGGGGTGAAAGCCCTGAGGCATCTATCAGACTTTTTGGTTTATTTCACTGTGATATGATAGTTATTTCAAGTCTCTAATAAAAACGCCACAATAAAAGCCCGCTACAAAATATTTATATTAGGGCTGTCAGTTAAACGCGTTATGAATGCCGTTAACGCAAACCCCTTTTCTTTTATGGCGAGATTAGCATTCTTTTTGGCCTAGCAAACTTAGTAGTTTTTTTACATGCTGTTGCAACAACTAGTAACGTTAGAAAAACTACAACACCCACTGGATCTAGCTAGACCGGAAACACAAAACAGGCACACCGTGCACACGCCGTTTGGGCTCTTGAGGCGGCCAAAGAGTAGTAACCTTACGTTATGGTGTCTCACGCTCGCCGTTGATGCAAAACGGTCCCAATAAGATTCTGAATGGAAAGTTTACTTTTTAAAAGTTGCCAAATGTTCCATTGAAGAGACCAAAGTGATCTATGTGAAAACATAATCATCATCAACATATCATCGAGAGCACGTCCAGTCTGAATACCACCTGATGGCCAAGCACACAGCTGATGC
>NC_048423.1:25668614-25677108 GCF_013103735.1 Etheostoma cragini | reverse complement strand
GTCTGAATACCACCTGATGGCCAAGCACACAGCTGATTCTGATGGCCCCCGACCAGAATAGTTTTCACCCAGTTATTCATGGAGTGTTACATTGTGTGAGAGATTATTTGCTCCCAGTAAGATCGTTAGTGTCAAATTGAACACTACAGTTGGCTATATGCCAATGTTTTTTTTTTTATAATAATGGGACCAAAAGAAATCAAGTGACATTTAGAATAGATAAAAATGTGTGATAAATTGTGAGTTAACTATGCCATTAATGCAATTAATCGCAATTAAATATTTGAATCATTTGACATTACCAATATACATACATTCTACAACTTTAATGTTCATATTTTCCTCAGTTTATAGGAACCTGCTGAAATCACCAAGCCTTATCTTTTGGACTTGGATAGCTCTGGTAATTGGCCAACATGTCATACTGGGTTGTGGCTTGGGTTTCAAAAGATCCACCCCTTCCTTCCATTGTATCATGAATCACCACCGCTCCCTAACCGTCGCTCTCATCGGTTAGGTATGATAAACAAGAAAAGTGGGATTTATTCTGTCTGGGCTCTTTGAGCTTGGTCTGGACTGCACATAAACTTCCAGTTACCTTCCTTGGCTCAGTTCTGCACCCTATCACAAAGATGAGAAAGACAGAGGAAGGACAGAAGGGATGACAGACTGAGGGAAGGGGAGGAATAAGGCGAGCCTGGACAGGCATATGCCACTAAGCCCTGTTTCTCCACCTTCTGTTAGATCCCTGTGCAGCATAAATCTGCTACATTCTCTCAAAGTACCAACAGTGGCTTGGAAAGCTAATACATAAATATCAGTTGAACTGTTTTGTATTTCTGACTGATGCCACCTTCAGAAGGATCTTGGTTGTTGGAGGAAGTAAACAAGCCACCATCAAGGCTTGAGCTCAAGACCTCCTGTTGTCCCGGGGGCGGGAAATAAAAGATCAGGGACGACAAAAAAATGTATTTTGGGAAAACATTTGAAAGAATTAAAACCCTGCTTAAGTTTCAATGAACCGTGTGGAAAATGAGTCTGGCTGCACGTTTTGTGCATCACAAACAGTTCTTAAACTATGAAGCTAAATTTGGTGCCAAAGTGAGAGCGCGTAGATGCGATGTGAGCACTTCTAGAATGTGACTTGAGAGCTTGTAAAAAAAAATCTGTACTCATGTTTTTTTTCACTTTTCCAGTACAACCACAACTCAGTGATTACAACCTCTCAAATCTGTCGCTTCAGTGTGCTCTCTTGCATCACACAGCGGCGAGTCTGCGCTCTCGAGTTTTGCAACACTTCTTGCGATACATTTGGTGCAAAACTAATTTGTACCTGTGGACTTAGTCTGTGGAGCTCTGAGCCAACAGGACGCCAGGGGACAGCAGGGTTTCTATCGCCTGATGAGGGATAACTCTTTCCGTCTTATTTATATAGCATGAAAGCTAGCGTTAGCTAACTAGCAGCCAGCCCGCTTCTAAATACTGTAAATACCTTTCAATTATCGCAACACTTTTTAACAGTCCAACTGAAACACTGGCGGTGAGCTCTAGGGTCATGCAGCCGCAGACGGACCGCAGTCAGTGGGGCTCGGCCAGCGTGGAAACATTGCTAGAAAGCTCCGCTGCCGACCTTGACGTGATCTGATCTACAGCGGGACACGGAGAGCTCCACACCCGGTAGCAGCCGAACATCCCCCTTGGAGCCCACCGCCAGTGTTGGTGGAATATCAAGTTAGCGAACTAATCCCGCTTATAAATAAATACATTTTAGTTTTCCTAACACTTTTAACAGTCAAACTGAAACACTGCCGGTGAGCTCCAGGTCCTGCAGCCGCGGACGGACCGCCGTCAGTGGGTATAACGCCTGCCTTTTAAATTAAATTGTATTTATTTGTAAGTGTGCTTGTTGGTTAGTTCGTTAACGCTAGCTTGCTATTCCACCAACACTGGCGGTGGGCTCCAGTCATAGAGATGTACAATGACACCAGCCTCCTGTGGTGGGATAGGCTACTGGCTAAGACACCACTGTTGTTGCCAACTTGACTGATTCATCTCTAGTCTTGAATCTTCAAATGGATTTAAATAAAATGCTGATGATTGATCATATAATCATATATGTTTTATTTTTGTTAAAAGGTGCGAAATACTATGTTTTCGGACAACAAGGCTAAAGCCAGTATTTTCTCCTTTTGAAATTTCCATTCCGTGACAGAATATCTGTCTGTGTTTTGGCGTGTTGGTATCAACTGCCCATTCTGACAGCCAGGCTGGTTTGCCAGATATGTCTGTAAAAAACGCAAACCCAGCACACTACAGCCGTAGTACAGCCATAGAATCAGCAAACACACAAACTGGATCAACGAAGATAGATTATTCTATCCAAAAAAACTTGCCCTCTTTCTAAATGGTTGATAACAACAATGCTAAATATTGGTGATGCGTTTAAAAGAAGTCCAGTATGTGTGCATCTCCCACCGTGTTATCTGTATGGTCTGTTTAGTAAGTTTAGTATGCTTAACCCCTCAGTTTTGATGGGAACCTTGCGGAGAATTGGCGGATTTTCGAACAAGAGAATGATATCTTCATAGCAGCTGCGCACTCTGAAAAGCCTGCCAAAACACAGGCATATTTCCTCCTCAATCTCTCAGGAACAGAGGCCATCGAACAGGAGCGTTCATTTGTTTACACAGCAGAGGTCAGGGCTCCAGGTGAAGATGGGTCCATTGTTGTTCCAGCCACTGCTGAGTCCAGAGAAGACCCCGATTGCTTGAAACGGAATTTGCGGGAAGTATGTAACCCTCAACACAACAAAACTATGGAGAGGCATAAGTTCCATTAACGAAAAAAAAGCATGGTGAGACTATTGAATCCTACATCAGTGTCTTGAGGTTGTCGCTTTGGAAACCTGACAAATGAACTAATCTGTGACCGAATAGTATGTGGCATCAGGAATGACAGTGTAAGAAAAGCTTTGCCACGTGACAGCAAACTAACTAACTAAAACCATTACTATCTACCGCATATATGAGATGACTGAGGAAATTAATAGGATGCTAGCCAAGCCCAAAACAGCCAACACTGTTGACGCAATTCAGCCAAATTCCAGTGGGGGGCACCAGAGGTCAAGATATAAACCTCAAGCCGGCAAATTCGAGACAAAACCTGTCACAAACTGTAGCAATTGTGGAAGCAGCCATGCCGCACAGAGAGACAAGTGTCCCGCTTTTGCCCAGAAATGTCACAACTGTAATAAATGCAATCATTATAAAAAATGCTGCAAGTCCATGTCACATAGCCAAAGCTACGAAAACAAAAGCTACGCAATGCAAAAAGAAAACAGGTTCACCAGTTAGAGCTAGAAAGGCGTTATAGTGCCAGTGATGACGCTTTCTACGTGGATGGTGTCAAACTCGACAAATGTGTGGACGCCATCAATCCCCAGACTGAAAGAAAGGATGAAGGATTTGTTACACTGTACGTTCATAACAAGTCCTTAGAGATGAAGGTTGATACAGGTGAGAAGTGTAATGTAATGTCAAAAGACAGCTCGCTGACAGTGAGCAAAAAGTGAAATGCAACAGAGACACTAACTTTGTGGCTTATGGACTCAGCAAAAAGGAGACAACAGGAATAGTCACAATGCCTTGTTGTTTAGATGGACAGGGGTGATGTAGTTCCACTACTGGGATTTAATGCGTGTGTGCGCTTAGAAATTGTGACAATGAGCGCACACGTTCATCAAGTCGGCACCGACCGTTTCAACATACAGATCCCTGCACGTTACAAAGAGGTGTTCAGTGACAAGCTTGGAGAACTCCCTATCACATACTCCATGACACTAAATCCAACTTTACAACCAGTGGTACGTCCAGCTCACCGCATCCTTGTGGCAATACAGACACGAGTCAAGGCTGAGCTTGACAGCATGCAGAAGAAAGGTGTCATAAGCACAGTTTCTGAACCTACCGACTACAACACACAAAAAGGACATACAGGAAATCCTGCTGTACATCAATCCAAAATACCTCAACATGGCCCTGAAGAGACCCCGTTATCCAATGCGCAGTGTCAAGGAAGTTGAAACCCAGATGTTAGGTGCTACATTGTTCTCTGTGCTAGACGTAAAGAGCTCGTTCTGGAAAAAAAAGCTTGATGACAAGTCATCAAGGCTGACCACATTCTGCACCCCTTTCAGGCGCTACAGATTCCTTTGCATGCCATTTGGCATATGCTCAGCAAGCAAGGTTTTTCAGCGCTCAATGGAACAGCTGTTTGCAGGGTATCCGTGTGCTATTATAGTGGACGACATCATCATAGGAGGTCATGATGCCACAGAATACAACGTCAACCTAAAAAAGTGCTTGACCGGGCCCGATAGATAAACCTCAGGCTGAACCGTCTCAAATGCAAGTTCCGCATGGACCAAGTTTGTTACATGGGTCACATATTTAAAAAGAAGTGCCTCGTTAAGACCCTGTCGAGACCGTGGCGATCACAAACATGCAAGTCCCTCAAGACGTCCCAGCCATGCAGCGATTCCTTGGCACTGTGAACTATCTTGGGAAATCTATCCCAAACTTCAGCGAGATTTTGGCACCTCTGAAACAGCTCACCCACAAAGACACTGCCTGGAGCTGGTTTCCACAGCATCAGCAAGCGTTTGGCCGCCTCAAGTGAGAAAACCAGTTACACTCACCTGTGATGCGTCATGTTACGGACTTGGTGCTGCATCTATACAGGAGGAGAGAAGAGTTGCCTACGCATGTCGCACGCTCACAGACACAGAAACACAATATGCTCAAATTGAAAAGGAGCTGTTGGCAGTGGTGTTTGCAAGCACCAAATTCAAGGACTACTTGTATCGGAAGCCCACGTTCATTCAAACTGACCACCAACCCCTTGTCACAATCCTAAAGAAGCCTATCCACACAGCTCCTGCCCAACAGCAAAGAATGGTACTACAATTACAGCCTATGACATCACACTGGTTTACAAGAAGGGTAAGCACATGTACCTAGCCAACACCCTATCACAAGCTCCAAGTAAAACTGTCTCACAAAGCCCAGCCCGGTGATGTCCCTCGGCTACATCTCAACTAACAGACTCTCGGAGATTCGTACCCACACTGCACAAGATCAGGTGCTGACGACTCTCGGAGCTTCGTATCCACACTGCACAAGATCAGGCTCTGACGACTCTTGGAACAACCATTCAACGCAGATGGCCTGACAAAGAATGCAGCTGTTCATTCTTTCCTTACAGGAACAAGCTGGTAGTGGAAGATGGAATAGTTATCAAGGGCCACAGAACAGTTATTCCCCATTCTCTGCGCCGAGAATACATCAGAGGACACCCCGGCTTAGAGTCAACCAGGCGCAGGGCCAGGAGTACGGTCTTTTGGCCGTCAATGAACAACGACATTGCAGAGGAACTGCTGTCCTGCTCCATCTGCAATAGCACCAGACCACATCTGCAGAAGTAACCTCTGCAGCCACATTCAGTTCTAGCCTTACCATGGTCCACAGTGGCTACCGATATGTTTGAGTGGCATGGACAACAGTACCAGCTGCTGGTAGACTCGTCCTCAGGATGGTACGAAATCCAAACTACAGCAGCTGTGATGCCAAAGCTGAAAAGACACTTTTCTGTCCACAGAACACCTCACACCCTCACCACCGATAATGCGAAGCAAAATACACAAGCCAGCGCTTCAAAAATGTTGCAGAGCAGTGGGACTTCATCCCCATTACAAGCAGCCCGGAGTATCCACAGTCAAACGGACTGGCAGAAAGAGTAGTCCGCAGTGCATAACTACTGATGGAAAAATCTCTCAGAGATGGGACTGATGTTTTCCTCAATCTGCAGAACATCTGATGTTATGGCAGATACGCTCAACTCCTCCAGGTCAGCACCAGACTGCTGTAGCCAGCCCTAAAGAACTCCAAAATAAAAGGCTCATTCAAAATCAATACTAGAATGCATCAAGCCACCCACTACAGCCGCTTGCAAAGGGACAAGTCGTAAAGATTTAGACCATCAAGGGACATGACCGCTTGGGCACAGTGAATTAGCTGTGCAAGGAACCATGCTCATACACTATTGAGTCCAACGGAGGGACCTACAGGAGAAATCGCAGCCTCATCCTCCCTGTCCCTGAGACACCACCACAACAGGTCGACCCTGCAGACTTTGATCGTCAGTTTGCAGATCCAGTTGCACAGGATCCATCACAGCACTGACACCTCAAAAATCCCAGGTAATACCCCACCCCCCCCCAGTGAGCAGCAGAGGCATGCCATTCATTCTCCAGCGCAGGTGGTGCCAGGTAAAATGCTGTATATGACACACTCAGGTTGCGTTTGCAGGCCTAATCCAGAGTGACATAGACATTTAAAAGTCAATGAAAAAAAACGATTGTCGACAGGAACGACAAGTTATGCTGCGTCTGGTTAAAATAAATACTTTTTTACCACATTCTGTTGTCTCAGTACCTGTACTCTGTGCAATGACAACATTCTATGTATGTTAGATATAATATACTCCAAAAGTGTGTATGCAGATGGCGTATACAGTCAAATGTTCTGCCATGGACATATGCACGGATACTCACTGATATGGGCAGGCACATGCACTCCTACAGTTACAAGAGTTACATTTTATTATTCTAGGTTAAAATGTTTCTCATCACGACCATTGCCATGGTACACCCATGATGTTCTTGATCTAAATTCCAGGTTATTAAGAGCACAGAGGTAACATTGCTGATGGCAAACCATGAAAGGTTTCTTTCAATGCCATCTTTATTCTGCAAGAGTTAAAGTAAATAAAAACTGAATATTCAAAAGAAGAGCTTTGTCCATATTGGATTCTAGTGACCACCTTCCCAGAGGTCAACACAGTAAAGAGTCAAAGTTCAAAAATGTCAATCTTTAAGCCAAATATATCTAACTACATTACTACAGATCAATTACAGGATGGACAAAAGACCACCATCCGTCTGTTAGAGCTAGTGTTCCTCCAGTTCTACTCATGTGTTCACCTGTGTCAGACAGGAAATCATCTTGGACTGAGGCAGGTTCAGACAGTTTCTCAGGTCTGTTCAACACATCACAGAACACCTACCAGATCCAAGTGATCTGGTATTTAGATGGTTCCATGGGTTATTAACTACGTTAATGCAAACCCATGTTAACGGCGTACATTTTTTATGGCAAGATTAACGTTCTTTTTGGCTTGGCAAACTTTGTAATTTTTTTCACATGCTGTTGCAACAACTCGTAACGTTAGGAAAACACCCACCGGATCTTGCTAGACCAGAAACAAAACAACGGGCACGCCACGCAAGCGCCGTTTTGGTTCATGAGACGACGTCATCAATTACGTAAATGCATCAACACAAATAATATGCTTTGCATCTAAAAATAACATGGATGCCTCCGGCAACAGCGCAAGTATGGATTCCTTGCAACAACAGATTGAGAAAAAGGTCTTCTAAAGTGTGGAAGTATTACTCTTAATGGTAGTCTGTAGACTGTAAAATGATCCCTTAGACATGAGAACAGCAGCAGGACAGTCTGTAGACTGTAAAATAATCCCTGCGTCAGGAGAACAGCAGTAGGACAGTCTGTAGACTGTAAAATGATCCCTGACACAGGAGAACAGCAGCAGGACAGTCTGTAGACTGTAAAATGATCCCTGCGTCAGGTGAACAGCAGACGGACAGTCTGTAGACTGTAAAATGATCCCTGCGTCAGAAGAACAGCAGACGGACAGTCTGTAGACTGTAAAATGATCCCTGAGTCAGGTGAACAGCAGACGTACAGTCTGTAGACTGTAAATTTATCCCTCTCCAGCAGCTCATCTGGATACAGTCTCCCTGCACCCCCCCCCCCCCCCCCCCCCCCCCCCCCCCCATCTGAAGCACTGACTGGAGTGGGCGGTAAACTGTGCTGTGCCCCCCATCTGAAATCTGAAGCACTGACCGGAGGGGGACTTGAAAGTGACTTGAAATGATAATTTGTATTATTGTTGGATTTGTTTGACATTATGCTGAACTAGCTCTTTGTTACTGTAAGACTGAAGGGAGAAGATCCTGGCTGTTAAACAGGAGCTTATTCTTTATTTGACCTACTACTGTCCTACTCTTTTTGTTAATGATTGCCTTCATATTCATTTTACTGGAACACTGTTAAACAATTTTAATAAATAGAGACTTCAACCTTATTAAAATTAGTTTTGTATTAATTAGTTTTTTTGTAAATAATTGCTTAATGGTAAAGCAATCGCTAATTGAAAACTTTTGTTTATATTTAATATACACTCACCGGCCACTTTATTAGGTACCCCATGATAGTAACGGGTTGGACCCCCTTTTGCCTTCAGAACTGCCTCAATTCTTCGTGGCATAGATTCACATGGTGCTGGAAGCATTCTTCAGGGAGTTTGGTCCATATTGACATGATGGCATCACACAGTTGCCGCAGATTTGTCGGCT
>NC_048423.1:25662383-25668514 GCF_013103735.1 Etheostoma cragini | reverse complement strand
CATGTGATTGGCTGCTTAGAAATTAAGTGTTAACGAGCAGTTGGACAGGTGTACCTAATAAAGTGGCCGGTGAGTTTAACAATCGTTTGGGACAGCCCTAGTCTGGACTGTGGACAGTCAAAGCAACACTGGAAGAAGGAGAAAGTGCTCTGTTTATCGGGGGGGGGGGCAAAAAGCGTCTCAGCTGCAGCTCCAAACATGGTCCATGAAAGCAGAAACCAAAACAATATTTCACCATGTTAATATAGCAGTAAAAAAATAGTAACTCTGGAAAGATTAGAGGTGGGGGGATAAGTTGATACACCATAGTATTGCAATAGTTTCCATGGCAATGCAGTAGCGATACACAGACTCCAAGCATAGATCTATTATCATATACGTGGTGGTCAGTTTGTCCCATTTTGCAGCAATAAAATTGAAGTGATATAGAAATATTGATTTTTAGATAAAGGGTTTCCTTTTGGGGACGTCATTTGAAATTGGGAAAAACTAGAAGTTGGAAAATATTTAGTGAATTGCAATATATCGCAGAATATTGTGTGAGAGAGAGAGAGAGAGAGAGAGAGAGAGAGAGAGAGAGAGAGAGAGAGGTCACTAACCTACTCTGAAGTTGGGGGCTGTCAGGGTGTCAGTAGCGCGGCCGTTCTCGCTGATGATGGTGGTGGTGTTTCCCAGCTCACAGTTGTTCTGACATCGCCCCCCCGTGCAGGTTACCTTGCAGATGGTTGGAGTGAACACCACCTTGATCCGTCCTGTATGGTTGCCCACTGCCACCAAAAACATGGCAGAAACCACAAGAAGGGGGAGGGGGAGCAGACCAACTTTGGTTATTGTTTGATTCATCGAAAAATGTTAAATTACTTTCAAGTTCAAGCTCGTCACAATCAACTACTGAGGCTCCTGTCAAAACAAAAGCAGAAGATATAGTATGCAATTTATAATTTTGAGGAAACTTTGTTTCTCCTCGTCCTCCGCTGCTCCTAGATTCAGTGGCGCCTTTGAATCGTGAGCAGGAATAAGAACAAGAAATCTGGGAGAAAGAGAAGTCAGCAAACAAAACTCTGGGCCTTCTTCCAGTTCTTCATTAGAAGTCTGTGAGAGGTGGATATTGGCACATGAGCATACCAAGCCTTATCCCAAGGCAAGGCAAGGCAGCTTTATTTTTATAGCACATTTCAGCAACAGGGCAATTCAAAGTGCTTTACACAAAATCAGTTAAAAAACAGTTACAAAATAAAAACAGATAAAACACGTGAATTTAAATTAAGAACATTAAGACACATACAACACAAGAATAAAAGTTACAGTGCAGTATTCTGTAACATCCCAAAACAGACAAGCAGCACGCATGCCACCTTCCTATTTTTTGCCTGCTTTCCTTGCTGTCTGGTTTTCTCCTTATTCTATATTTCTACTTTTTTACTATCGAGGTTTAGCAAACTATGCTCAGGGACTGTAGTACCTCAAATTAAGACAAGGAGCTCTAAATGTCCTTTGAAGCAAGATCAGGAGAAGTGGCAGTAGCCTTTAGAAGTACTGTAGGAGTACTTTAGGAGTAAAGGCTTACCTAGGCGTCTGCCTGTCCCCACCCTCACCCATCCAGCCCTCAGTACACACTGACAGGAAGAAGAGATGGGTGGAGACAGAGATACTGGATCCCATCTTAAAGTATCTGACACATTGAATCTTTCTACATACTGTGCACCCTACATACATCTCTTCAGGTACCTTTAGCTTTGACTTGATTTCCTTTTAATATCTCTCCCAGTGTGGTTGTTCTTGGCCTCCTTGTGTCAGCTCCAAACCTCTGTCTCCAGCTCAGTGCTTTGTCTGTGGCTGTCAGCTGTTCACACCAGAGAGAGCGGACGCATGGAGGAATGCCAAGCAGCCGGAGGAATGTGTTCTAAACCACTGGGTAACAGTCGCTAATGTGCAAAAATTAACTTTTGATGAGGGACCTAATATGTTGAAATGGTGAATGAAAAACCAAATGCCAAGGGTAAGTGGATAGAGAAATGCTGCCAGGACATATCTGAATGTCCAAGATTGGACATCTAACCCTGATTTGCCAAATGTCTTTTTTCACCAGTTTAAGATGTCTCTTCATAATTATTTGCATACAAGCTGCAACTGTTTTTCTCATACTTGATATTCATAATTGAATTGTATGTATGTATTTGTGTGTGTACACATGTATATATGAATATGTGTGTGTAAGTAATTGTGTATGTATGTAAGTATGTATGTATGTATTTGTATATATTATATTAGAGCAGCACAATTATGGCCAAAATGATAAAACGATTATTTTGATCAATATTGTGATCCCGATTACATCAATATTGATTGTGCACAATATGTGATCCCAATTATTCTCACGATTCTTTGTTGATTTTAACCAAAACAAATTGTATTGTCACAGTTTATTTATAACTGCTTTCAAATCCATATTATCTTACAATTTTCATTCATTCAATTTGCATTTTTATCAACTATGATATTCGGAAAAAACGGAGGGTACTATTAATTAATTAATGAATTAATTAATTATTACTACTATTGGGGTGGCAGTAGCTCAGTCCATAGGGAGTTGGGTCGGGAACCGGAGGGTCACTGGTTCAAGTCCCCGTATGGACCCAAAAAGTTTGGAGCGTGGATTGGTGGCTGGAGAGATGCCAGTTCACCTCCTGGGCACTGCCAGGTGCCCTTGAGCAAGGCATCGTATCCCCCGGACCGCTCAGGGCGCTGGTTCAGCTGGCAGCCCACTCACTCTGACATCTCTCCATGTATAGTGCATGTATAGGTCCTGAGCGTGTGTGCATTTCAGGCCCAAATTCAAAATCTCAGAAAATTTGAATATTACATGAAGTGGTTCAAAAAAGGTTTTTGTCATACAGAAATTTCGGCCCTCTAAAAAATATATAATCATGCATAAGTACTCAGTACTTGGTTTGGGCCCCCTCTGCATGAATAACTACCTGAATGCGACGTGGCATGGATGCTATCAGCCTATGGCACTGCTGAGGTGTTATGGGAGACCAGGATGTCTCTTATCTTTCTCTTGGCAATGCCCCGTAGATTCTCTACGGGGTTCAGGAAAGTATCCAGCACAGTAATCCCATGGTAACTGAACCAGGTTTTGGTACTTTTGGCAGTGTGGGCAGAGGCCAAGTCCGGCTGGAAAATGAAGTCACTGTCTCCATAAAGCTTGTCCGCTGAAGGAAGCATGAAGTGTTCTAAAACGTCCTGGTAGACGGCTACGTGGACTCTGGACAGTGGACCTTGGTTTCCAAATGAGATGCAAAAGGTGCACTCATCAGAAAAGAGGACTTTGGACCAGATCTGTTTTTCTTAAGCCCAAGTAAGATGCTTCTGACATTGCTTGACAAACCCATGTCCAGGATCCGTCTATGGGGGGTGGCTCTTGATGCAGTAAGTCCAGCCTCTGTCCACTCCTTGCGAAGCTCCCCCGCATTTAGAATGGCCTTTTCCTGATAACCCTCTCCATGCTGCGGTCATCCCTGCTGCTTGGGCACATTTTATTTTCCACTTGACTTTCTATTGATGATACAGCACTTTGAGAACATCCAACTTCTTTTGCAATTACCTTTTGAGGCTTTCACTGCTTGTAGAGGGTGTCATGGATGGTTTTGTGAACAACTGTCAGGTCAGCAGTCTTCCTCATGACTGAATTCTACTGAACCAGACTGAGAGACCATTTAGAGGCTCAGCCACCTTTTCAAGGTGATTTTGAATTAATAAGCTGATTAGAATCATACACTACAATAGGCTACAATATTGAACCTTTTCACAATATTCTAATTTTCTGAGATTTTGAATTTGGGGGTTTCGTAATCTATGAGCCATAATCATCTAAATTATAACAAATAAAGTCTTGAAATATCTCACTTTGCATCTATTGAGTTTAGATAATATATTAGTTTCACCTTTTAAAATTGAATTGAATTACTGAAATAAATGAACTTCTGAAACTGAACCTAAATGGATTCAATAAGGGATTTGATTTTGGATCGGATTAGCAGGTGTTACACTAGGTTCAGACTCGATACACTGCTACTGAACTCTATTCCAATATACTGTATATTTTACGACAGATAACCTAAGTTTACTTTGAAGCCTAACTCTCTATGTGTTTTTGCTTCCCATTTCACTACTATTGATGTGTGGCCATTTCTCTGGCATTTCTACATTGCGAGGTGGAATTAAACTGCGCTGAGGAGGTTATTCTGAAACCGGGTCTGGGTCACTTGGCCATGTCTGCGTCCGCCTGAGTCCACGGCGCTGCAAAAGCAAGCATCAACTCAGATTTTTCTGCTGACCTCCCCTTTAATATCCCTAAATCGGTCTGTCTGGCTGTGGCCAGGGGCACAACCGCTTACACTGCAGTCTACAGGATTCTTTGAAAAATATTGACTCATTCATAGATGCATACTGGTGAGTCCGACATTGGAGTTCAGCCTTGAATTTATGACAAGCCACAATAACCAACCACAAGCTGGTGAATTATAGCTGTTGTTGAACTGTCAGATCTATAAGAGTTTGACTGCAAGCCAGAGTTGGTCCAAAAATAATTTTCTCTAAACGGTTTATGCAGCTCAAAAAATGTCTCCTAAAAATGTAAATACCACAAGCCCTGCATAGCTGAAGGTGGGGGGGAATTTGGTGTCTATAAATCCAGTGAAAGCACAGGCAAGTTACAAACTAAAACTCTATTTATGCCTTTGTGTGTCAGCAGCCATGTAGCACTGGTCTCTGCTTTAAACTGTAAATGGAAGATAATGTGTGTTCTGTGGGAAGGCTGTTGAGTAGCAGTGAGACTTTAATGGGAGCAGATAACAAGTATTCAGAGGCTCCCCTCTCCACAGCCTTCCCCCGGTCTTATCCATCCAGGCCCTTGTTTTTTCAACAAATTTGGGGGTTCTCCCCCAGATGACAGTTATTTTATTCCATCTATTCTATCCTAACTCTCACACTCTGCCTTTGTCTGAAATTGCCCCTTAGAAAATGAGACTAATAACTCATTTTCGACATCCCCAAGCAGCAGGCAATGCTTAAGTCTTTATGCCATTAACGCTGGAGCTGCAATTGGAACAAATCCTGTTACTGCCCAATTGTAAGCTCCATATTCTCTCTATATCCTTAGTGTTAGATCAGATGGCATGTGTTTTGTGTGTGGCATGTGTGTATGTGTGTATATTAGGGTTGAGATTTTCCCCTTTTGGTTTCAAAATGATTACTTCCTGCGATAAATAAGTTGCAAGAAACTCGCCTGAAACAAAGAAAAACTGTTCTGTAAACACTAAACAGAACAGATAATACATGTTGAAATTCCATCCACATTTTATGATGTTATTCTTTCATGTTTGTTGTTTATGTGGTTATATTTAGGAAATATTACATTCAGAATTATATGTTCCTAACAACTACTCACATAGCACTAAGTCAGACTCATGACGGCCAGTTGTGTGGCCAACAAAGGATGCAAATCAATGCAGCAGAACCAGAGCAATCATTTTTTATTCCACACATTCTTCTTCGTTGTCAAAACCTGGCATCTATATTTCCCACAATGCAACTCTGCCAAAAACAGCCTGAACTAAGATTCAGGTTTGTAAGCAGCTACTAATGTAACCTCACGCAGAGATGGGGAGCGCCCTAGAGAAGTCTGGTAGACTCGCTTTGTAACTTCTTTCTGCCTAGATTTGATTCATTTTCAAACTTTTAGTCTTTAAAAATGTGTGTTGTGTGTAAACTTCTTTCTGTATAATGTCTGAGTTTTTTTAAATGTAAGTTATTATTACTAAAATGTAGTACTTGAGGTAATTTCTCAGACTTAACACACCCCCCTCTGGAGACACAACAGGCTGTCTACAAGTGTTTTCCAAATATGAAGCTTCTGGAAAGTCCAATCAGTAAGAGTCCCTTTCATGTCTGCGTTAGTATTACATTAGTAGGTAATAGGTATTAGTATTAATTAGTGTTATACTAATAGTTATACTAATAGTTATTAGTATAACAAGTAAGGTATTAGTAGAACACCCACGTGCGGATGCTGTTCCTGGACTTTAGTTCAGCGTTCAATACCATCATCCCACAGCACCTGGTGGGAA
>NC_048423.1:25660456-25662283 GCF_013103735.1 Etheostoma cragini | reverse complement strand
GGCTGGGAACAACGTTCATTGCAAACTGCACAAGCCAGAGAATGTAACGCTGTCTTTGGTTTTGCTGTACCGTGCCCATGGAAAAAGATACACACGATAGAAACCAAGAAATGATGCACTAGATGCATCTAGATTTCTCTACGTCAAAAGATTGTGAGGGGACCAGATAATTATGGATTACAAGGCTTGGATATTCTAATACCTTAGGGTGTTTTCGATGTAGGAAACTAAGGTTTTTGGCGATCTTTTACCGCTGTGATTAAAGACACGAGGAGACAGGTAGGAAACACACTCGATAAGACTCAAATCTTTCTGTGTTTCTTTACTTCAGAACATGATTATCACTGTTGTGAGTCACCTTATTGCTTCGTGTATGGGCTCGATGGAATCAGGAGACTTTAAGCTTTCAAATGATGTATGGCATGAGCGTGTTTATGACGGTTTAATGCTTACAATTTATGAAAGAAGTCAGCACTTCCGAAAAATGGCGAGTTTATTTCCCGTGGACGGGAACTGTCCGCCCAAGAAGCTAAGGAACAGCGGACTTTGAGTAAAAACTTGATTTGGAGAGGGGAAAACATTTCAAGAAATGCAGAAAATGATAGGCTGCTCAGGCAAAATGATTTCAAATGCCTTGAAATGGCATCCAAAGCCTGAGCGACGTTAAAACAGTCAACTGCCATTGGAATGGATGGAAGAATAGGCAAAATGACAAAGGCTTGACCAATGATCAGCTCCAGGAAAACCAAAGAAGACTTAAAGGATTCTGAGCGTTATTCAATTTATTTTTTTTAACTGCCATTATTCTGAAAATGTTGTTTTTTGTGTATTTTGTGAAAAGTTACTCTAATACAACAAGTATTTGGGAGGTTGACCTATTGGCTAACTTAGCCATAGAGCTCTGAGATTGGGTTATTATTAGGGCTATCAAAACAAAAGCGATAATAAGCAGTTAATGGAAATTCCTTTTAATGCCATCAATTGTTTTGATGCGCAATAAAGGTTGTTTGTGAATTCAGGAAGAGAAGCTGCAGTATTGTTGTGGGTGGTTAGCAAAGCTCCTAAAGCCAAAAGGATAAAGAATGGCAATGTCGATGTGAACTGAATTACCACTAAAGTACGCCCAGACTCAAACACTACTTGCTGCCCCCCACTCCCCCACCCCATCCTCTGCCAAAGATATGCCAAGCTGGATAATATATCATGTTCTCATATGTGGCCATCTGTTGTTGCTTGATGGCCTTGAGTTTGCCATATTCTGCTTTCAGCAAGTTTTGGGGTTATACTGTACTTTTGCAATTAATCATGAGTTAAATATGGACAGTCATGTAATTTATGGCACTTAAATATTTCAGTCGATTGACAGCCCTAGTTTCCATTTAAATAATAAAAAAAAAGTTTTAAACATATTCTAATTGACAACTTTCTCTCCCTCTCCCTCCAGGATCCGGCCCATGCACCCAGGTCAGATTCAGCAGTATGTTATAAAGCCCAAATACTACCAAACACACACCACACACACACAGACGCATGTCCAGTCCCAATCTGAGAGGCCCATCCCCCTGACAGTGGCACACAACCCCATCCATGGTGAGTAAGTCAGCCTACAAATCCTCTTTTAACTTGTGGGCGTGTATCAAATGATGTTCTGGAATAGGTTTTTGAGTGCATGTCTCTGTGGTTTAAGAATCCACCTTCTGAGACCTGATCCTGAGAGGTCCATCACGTTACCAGGCTTTCCCTTTGGTTAATACTTCAACTTCAACTTCAACTTTATTTATTTGTCATTTTATATGTACAGAGTGCATACAGAACGAAATTGCGTTG
>NC_048423.1:25658890-25660356 GCF_013103735.1 Etheostoma cragini | reverse complement strand
GTATACCCCTATGCGTGCTCTGAGGTCTGTGGATCAGAACCTGCTGACGGTTCCACGCACTCGTTACCGCACTAGAGGGTTGGGACTAGGTTGTGGAATAACCTTCCACTGTTTATGCGCTCTTCTGAGTCTGTTGATGCCTTCAAATGCAGACTGAAGACACATTTATTTGTCCAGGCTTTCAATTAGCTACTTGTTGGGTTGATATGATCATGTACTGTCTTTTATTGTGTTTTTACTGTGTGTATTTTATGATATTAATGTTTTTGTTGTGAAGCACTTTGTGGTTCTATACCTGTGAAAGGTGCTATATAAATAAACTTTTACTTACTTACTTACTTACTTACATCTGCGCTCTCAAGTCCCATTTTACAAGTGCTCACATCGCATCTACGCGCTCTCAAGTCCTATTTTACAAGTGCTCACATCATATCTGCGCTCTCAAGTCCTATTTTACAAGTGCTCACATCGCATCTACGTGCTCTCAAGTCCCATTTTACAAGTGCTCACATTGCATCTGCGCTCTCAAGTCCCATTTTACAAGTGCTCACATCGCATCTATGCGCTCTCAAGTCCTATTTTACAAGTGCTCACATCATATCTGCGCTCTCAAGTCTTATTTTACAAGTGCTCACATCGCATCTGCGCTCTCAAGTCCTATTTTACAAGTGCTCACATCGCATCTGCGCTCTCAAGTCCTATTTCACAAGTGCTCACATCGCATCCGCGCGCTCTCACTTTTGCACCATATTTACCTTCATAGTTTCCATGGTAACTCTGCTATCGCCACCGCCACGGTGAAGAATCAGAAGAAGTCATTGAATGCAACTAACTTCAGTTGGTAGAGTAACAGCATGTGAGACGGAGCCTGCTGGACCTGGGCCAGAGATGTGACCCATGGCCCGAATATCATAGTTGATAAAAATGCAGCGCAGTGATGATACAGACATTTTATACACACAACGTGTGTCTCCACCATTTGACCCGTTCATAATGACCAGCCGTCTCTCTGTGAGTAGCGTCCAGCACACTCCCTCTCGCAGTTATAAATAGCCTGTGGGACGATAAAATTTGTTTTGGTTAAAATCGACAAATAGTCGTGAGAATCAAAATTTTGATCAAAATAATTGTGAATATCATTTTGGCCATAATTGTGCAGCCCTACTGGTTATAGTGCATTTCACCCTGAAACACTCAGCAAAGTGGCTCGTTCCAGACATTGATCTTACCTGTTCAGTAACACTTGAAAATATATGTTTTTCTTGCCTAAATTTTTACCCTTAAAAACGTGCTGCTGTTTCCACATGCTTTGGCCCTCTGGGATGACCCTGAGCTCATTGGGAAGTTAACACTCTCAACTTGTTGTTTCTAGTGGCATTGTGACACTGGGCCTTACTGACACAGAGCTACAGAGGTTAGAACACATAATTTCTATTTCCGTCCAAGTAAATCATCTGAAAAATTAA
>NC_048423.1:25643088-25658790 GCF_013103735.1 Etheostoma cragini | reverse complement strand
TGAGAAACAGAGCATTAATAATTTACACAGCAGGAGACGAGCCGCGGCTCTGCCAGTCACAGGCGCCATCTTGGTCTCCATCAAATCAAGGTTGAAGATGTGATGTGAGCACTTGTAAAATGGGACTTGAGAGCGCAGATGCGATGTGAGCACTTGTAAAATGGGACATGAGAGCGCAGATGCGATGTGAGCACTTATAAAATATGACTTGAGAACTTGTGAAAAAGATCTGTTCTCGTGTTTTTTTCACTTGAGTCACTTTTCCAGTACAACCACAACTCAGTGATTACAACCTCTCGTATCTGTCGCTGCAGTGTGCTCTCTCGCATCACACAGCGGCGAGTCTGCGCTCTCGAGTTTTGCAACACTTCTTGTGATACATTTGGTGCAAAACTAATTTGTACCTGTGGACTTTGTCTGTGGAGCTCTGAGCCAACAGGACGTTAGTTTGGCTAACTAGCCGCCAGCCCGCTTCTAAATACTGTAAATACATTTTAATCATCTCAACACTTATAACAGTCCAACTGAAACACTGGCGGTGAGCGGCAGCAGTGGGGCTCGGCCTGCGTGGAAACATCGCTAGAAAGCTCCGCTGCCGACCTGGACGTGATCTGATCTCCAGCGGGACACAGAGAACTCCAGACCCGGTAGCAGCGGAACAGCCCTCCCGGAGCCCACCGCCAGTGTTGGTGGAATAGCAAGCTAGCGTTAGCGAACTAACCAACAAGCACACTTGCAAATAAATACAATTTAATTTAAAAGTCAGGCGTTATACACACTGACGGCGGGTCGTCCGCGGCTGCAGGACCTGGAGCTCACCAGCAGTGTAATAGTTTGACTGTTAAAAGTGTTAGGATAACTAAAATGTATGTATTTATAAGCGGGGTTAGTTTGCTAACTTCCTATTCCAACAACACTGGCGGTGTGCTCCGGGGGGGCTGTTCCTCTGCTACCGGTTCTGGAGCTCTCCGTGTCCCGCTGTAGATCAGATCACATCGAGGTCGGCAGCGGAGCTTTCTAGCGATGTTTCCACGCTGGCCGAGCCCCACTGACGGTGGCACGTCTGCAGGACCTGGAGCTCCCCGCCAGTGTTTCAGTTGGACTGCTAAAAAGTATTGAGATAATTAAAAGGTATTGTATTAAGAAGCGGGCTGGCTGCTAGTTAGCTAACGCTAGCTTTCATGCTACATAAATAAGCCGGACAGAGTTGTCCCTCATCAGGCGATAGAAACCCTGCTGTCCCCTGGCGTCCTGTTGGCTCAGAGCTCCACAGACTAAGTCCACAGGTACAAATTAGTTTTGCACCAAATGTATCACAAGAAGTGTTGCAAAACTCGAGAGCGCAGACTCGCCGCTGTGTGATGCAAGAGAGCACACTGCAGCGACAGATACGAGAGGTTGTAATCACTGAGTTGTGGTTGTACTGGAAAAGTGACTTAAGTGAAAAAAACACGAGTACAGATTTTTTTCACAAGCTCTCAAGTCATATTTTACAAGTGCTCACATCACATCTGCGCTCTCAAGTCATATTTTACAAGTGCTCACATCGCATCTGCGCGCTCTCACTTTTGCACCATACTGTATTTACCTTCATAGGAAACACTGGTACAAATACAGGTTTGCCCCTCATACTTAACAATATACAGCTGTGTTAATAACAATTAAAACTGTAGACAAATGTCAGAAGTGTTGACCGCCGCCGCTGTGTGGCGGGGCGCGGAGAGTAAGAGGAGAGAGAGTAGAGGAGAGAGAGTAGAGGAGAGAGAGTAAGAGGAGAGAGAGCAGAAGAGAGAGAGAGTAAGAGGAGAGAGAGCAGAGGGGAGAGAGAGTAAGAGGAGAGACACAGGCACGGCTTTACAGAACAAATGGGTCACATAACGCAAAATTAAACCATATCCATATAAACAGCATTGCAGCGGATGCGAGGACATTAACACTGATGCGTCCTAGAGGAGCTAACAGCTAACAGATGCTACTAGCACCGACTAGCACTGGTCACCGCTGTTGACAAAATGTTGCGCTTACCAGTAAACTGGTAAACCTTGAGACCGACGTATGAGCGACTGCTATCTGTTGAGTTTTCCCCCCGTTACTCTGTCGTCTGTGACTGTCTACATCTAGAAACTAAGCTGCACGGGGTGCAGGGAATTATTCTGACTGGATCACGAGCAGACAGGGGTTTACGGAGCGGTAGATTGGCTTTGCAAAAAAACAGCGTTCTATGAAATGGCGCTTAAAAAAAAACGCAAATTTGATCGTGTGAAGTCAAAACCGTGATCGTGATTACATTTTGATTAATTGTGCAACCCTAATAACCAGCATTCACAACATTTGCTTCCTTCCTTCCTTAACTATGGGCCATAACTGTCACCTGTTTCTTCACAGAATCAATCACCTCACTAATTGAACACAACACTGCATTATTCTGATCATGCCCCTTTCAAATCCAGACTCAGTTCCACAGAACGAGCAACATGCGTGTCATGACTGTTGGTTCTGTTGGTTTTCTAGGACTCTACAACACCATGTAGAAATATTACTTCTACTAAAAAATGTTTATGGGGTTAGTGATGTTGGACTGCTATTATTTTGCACACAACTGTATATTTAGGATCTGAAATCATTGTGCTGTCCTTGGATCAAGGGTCTGAAATAACAACAGTTCATGTTTTCTAAAATAGTGTTTTTAGAACAGCGACATTACCTCCACTTTCTTTTACCGCCCTTCATATCAGCCTGGGCCTCACCCAAATCTTCAATTTTTTAAAACAGACATTTCAGAAACATACAGGGCAGACATTTATCAACTTGCCAGTACTGACAAATTAATAGAGTGCCATGCACAGAGAATTTTCAGACAAGCTCCACATCAAGTCCTAAGTAAGCATGGGTAAGTCTTCAATAGGGACTGACCGATATATAATTTTCAAGGCCAATATCAGTTATTAGTAATCAAGGAAGCCAAAACCAATAGTTGCAACCACTAAACATTTACAGTAAAAATTTTAATCTTAGAATAACACAAAAAAATCCTTAGTGTAGATGCTCGTTTGATTACATGTTGCAAAATCAAACATACTTTACTGCAAGTATGGACTGCAGTGTAGACATAATCCAAAAACGTTCTTTGATCATGAAGCTGATAGTTAGCAGCCGCAACACTGACGCTGGTATTGTTTTTACCTTGAGTGAGTGAGTGAGTGAGTGAGTGTGCGAGTGAGCGAGCAACTCAATGAATTGAGACAGTGTGCACTTTATTTCCATTTGCGTGACTTATCATGTCTCAGCCTTCTCCAGGACCGTAAGCCCTTGGGTGAAGGCAATCAGAACAGGTATGAACTGTTTCAGACATCAGCCAACACTTTGTAAAGACTACACCTGCATTGATGGGCAGTGGTGTACAGGGTTAGTAGTCCCAGTCATCTGGAGGAACCTTTCAGGTCCACCATCTATGGGAGAGAAGCTGAGATGGCTGTTAACGGTTAAAGCTTGACATATTTCCAGATGGGACTGTTTGTGTATGACTTTTGTGTGCATATCAAAAATTGTAAGTCTATTTGAGCCATTAGATTCTGGCATTGGCTTGTGTTAAACATAAAAGTCAGCATGAATATATAGTAGTAAACTGAATTTCTACAGCGCTTGAACTCAAAGTCGCTTTACAAGGCTGGTAGATAATAAAAACAATGCACAACCAAACAAACCAAAACAAGATTCAAGCCCAGATGAGAAGGAGGGGGGTCATGGGGCTTTGGATAGGCAGAGGTGAAGAGATGGGTCTTAAGGCGGGACTAGAAGATGGTGAGGGACTCAGAGTTGCGGATCTCTTGGGTGAGGGAGTTCCAGAGCCTGGGAGCTGCCCTGGATGAGAACCATCAATTGACTTGATCAGTTGTTCCCAGATGTCAAGTCAGCCATAAAATTAATTTTACAAAATGGTGGCTAGAACGGCTCTGAGTAAAAGGTCAATATAGAATAGATTAATCTGCGTTATTATTTCTCAGCTTAATTAATCAAAATGAACGCATTATTTTGACAAACCTAATAAAAAGTAACAGTGAATGCCAGCAGTCTGATTGGGGATATACTGTTTACATCTTGTATTTTCTCAATTAGGTCAAATCAACTTTATAGAGATATACAGCCCTGGTTTCTACGGACTGAATGCCACAGTATTAGTCAGCCAAATGTGGCATGTGCTCTGAATTGCGATCATGCAGTCTGAAATTAGTGGAGATAAGCAGCTTATTACAGCTTAGTTACAGATCAATTCCTCACCAACAGATAAAAGGGAAGGCTACTTATAGGAATCCATGTGGATTCTGTGCTGTTAACAAGATATCAAAATGGGAATAATTATCGCTGCATCTTGTTCCCATGCACTCATCCAAGCAAAAATGTGGAACCTATCCCTGTAAAAGAAAATCATCTCCAAAGTAGAGGTCTTCACAGTCCCATCACGAACCAGGCCAGGTCAAAACTATATAGAGTCTTACTGGGTCTGGGTAAAATCCTGTTCTATCACAACAGCTCTCACGTATACCATAGTGGATCCATCAGACTTGCTTCTATTGACTTCTCTTTCTATTTGGGTCTGTTTAGGTTGACCACATTTTGGATCTGGCCTAATTATGCGCAGGTCTATTTTGAGCTTGTTCTCATACTCATTATTTCTAGATGGGCCCGTTAAAGCCACTATCGCACATAGAATGAATTCTAGCAACTGTAGTGATCGCTTGACATTTAACACATAACACATTTGATATGTTTTGTTTAAGTGAACTATCTCAAACTGTTAGATGGATTTCCTTTAGTTCATGGGTTTTCTGAATCAAATTTTCAGAAGCTTAGTTTTTTTTGATAATGTAAAGCAGTAGCTTCCAAACAAGTTACTTTTCCTGAAGCATTTCTAAAGCTCTAGCACAGCAGAGCTTTCTGCAGCGGTCTGAAATAAAACTGCTGAAAGATCAGAGACAACGCCAAACATAGACGCGCAAGTCCTGTACATGGACGTATTTAACAAAAAGTTTCAATTTAGTAAACTACTTCTGCCATGTTGCCAATGCTTAGCTTGTCAAATTTTCTTTGGTGCTTAGCTACCAGTTTGAACTTTCAAAGTACAGTGGGGTTCGAAAGTTTGGGCACCCCAGATAAAAATGTATAATAATTTAAACAAAGAAGCCAAGAAAAGATGGAAAAATCTCCAAAAGGCATCAAATGACAGATTAAACATTCGTATAATATGTCACAAAAAGTTAGATTTTATTTCCAAAATTTGCGTCTGCAAAAGTTTAGGCACCCTGCAGAGTTACCTCTGCAACCCCCCCCCCCCCCCGGCAAGTATCCCAGCCAGGGAACACTTCTTGTATCCAGCCAAGAGTCTTTAATTCTTGGTCGAGGTATCTTCGCCCATTCTTCTTCCAAAAGTCTTCCAGTTCTTTGAGGTTTCTGGGCTGTCTGTCACGCACTGCTCTTTTAAGGTCTATCCATAGATTTTACATTATCTTGAGGTCAGGAGATTGTGAAGGCCATGGCAAAACCTTCAGTTTACGCCTCTTGATGTGACCAGGGATTTTGAGGTGTGTTTAGGATCATTATCCATTTGTAGAAGCAATCCTCTCTTTAACTTCACCTTTTTCACAGAGGACATCAAGTTAGCATCCAAAATTTGAATCCATTTTTCCTTCTACTTATGAAATGTTCCCTGTGCCACTGGCTGCAATACAACCCCAAAGCATGATTGATCCCCACCCCCCATGCTTAACAGTTGGACGGACGTTCTTTTCAATAAATGTGCCCTTTCTTCTCCAAAACGTACCTTTGTTCATTGAGGCCAAAAAGCTCTATTTTAACTTCATCAGTCCACAGAACTGCAGATGCATCAGGCTTGTTTGTATGTTCATTTGCAAACTTCAAACGCTGATTCTTTGTGTTACTATCGCAGCTCAAACACAAAGAGGCAATTTTAACACTGGAAGATATACTTGATTTGTCTTACTCAGACTACTGAAGGCTCATATTAATAGAGATATTTCCAAATGTATCTGTGCAGAAACAGGACTGAGTATTTTGTCCCACATCAATACATTAAATCGCACATATGGCAGGTATAATGAGGAATGATTACGGCAAGCAAGACCTGTTTTAATGTGCATACGGGTAACTATTGACCTATGGTTTAACATTGTCATTATGAGCATATTAGCATCCTGATGTTAGAATTAAGCTCAAAGCACAGCTATGCCCATTGTTTGCAAAAAATTAAAGCTGTAAAGAGCGACAAACACCCCCTCCTCCTACACTGAAAAGGAGACTGGCCAACTCTTGAACATAAAATCTTGGAGTCTTGGATGCATTTAACACAATTGACTCATGTTTTAAAGTTAAACGTAACTATATAGTGTAGAAACTACATAATATGCAGAGAGGGTACATAAAATTGTTCAGATCATGTTGGGAAGAAGTGAGTCAATAAAGAAGCGATGTAATTCTTGTGATAAAACACAAATTCTCGTCTGGCGCGCTTTACATTGTTGCCAGAAGAAGCAGGCAACGGTCACATCAAAGGGCTCGTCGTCCTGTACTCCACACCGCTATTCGGTCGGGAAGTATATGGATATTCTGATTAAATACTGTTGTTAAAGCTCAGCCAAATGTTGTTTAATGTCTTGAGAGTCACTACGTTAACGTTCAATAAGGACCGCAAGTTTCTTTGCTCGCGCTTTTTTCTCACCATGTTTCATTTGAATTAGCTAGCTAGTTTGTTGAGCGGGAGCCGTTGATCTTACATTTAACTTCACTCTGCGGTGCCCATTAGTCTGTTTCTGTTAGTATTGGTTTGCCAACTGACTGTTCAGTTACATTCTGTGTAAACTGCAACGTGACCGTAGCGTTAGTGAGATTTGGCCGTCGAGCAGCCTTAGCTAACGTTGTATGTTTATTGAAATATAGTTTTTTAATGCCTAGATTATTTTTTTCTGTTTGATTTTTATCATGCATTCACTGTCCCACTGTGAGAGTTTTGTTTTGTTATATATATATTATCCCTGGTGATGATATAAAGTCCAGTCCATACAGGTTATGTCCACACAGGTAGTTCTTCTGTGTTGTGGATACTGGTGTCACATGCCGACTGTTAAAAACCGTCAGTCTTTGATTGCTTTCTTCTGTGCTACTGAAAATATTAGTTCAATAATCTCTATTTCCTTTGTTATATTTCTTGGGGATGACATTGATGCCAGAAGGGAGTCCCTCATTAAAGGACTGCATCTATCTGAATGAGAATCCCGACATCTTGGGGCGGGAGCACACAGTGAGATTGAAACAAATGGTTGAAACAGTTCACTTTTTCTCCAAATGAAAGTGTTAAACCACCTATTTTGACCCCTGTTACACATTGTCCCTTATATTAGGGATGGCAGCAGTGTGAAAAACAATTCAAATGTATTGTAAGAAGGAAAATTCCACCATCTTACTACACTGCACTGACCCTCATCTGATAAGGGCAGAATTGGGACTGGGATACAGCCGTGGAGTAAATCAAGGTTAATCATAAATATCGTCCAGGAACATAAAAACAACTTCCAGAAAAAATATATATGAAAATTCAATCTTTACATTAGTTTGTAAAGATTGAAGACTCCTCTTCATTTGATCTGGAATTCTTATTTCTTTAGTAACGGACCATGAATGGCAGCATGGCAGGCCATTCTTTGGCTGTAGTAATCTGCTATGCTGCTTACATGGGTTTAAATCAACTATAGCAATTGCTGCATTCATAAGTGATCTTTTTTTTTTTTTTTTTTTTTTTAAAGCTTCAAGAAATGTTTTTATCTTTAACCAGGACATGACTGAGTGCCATCATGAAAACGACAGTTGGAATCTATGTCACCAGAGAGACGCCAGGTAATGACTTTTCCGCTGTTGGCATCATTGAGGGTGTGGTGGTTCTTGGAGATATGGATAATGTGGCCCTTGCAACAGCCTTGCTTATTGGACTTTGTTACTCTTTGAACATGAGGTATCCGTCACAGCTCCGCTACACTTTCAAAGTGATTCAAAAGGTGTTAATGGAGTTGTATGTGACTCAAATCTCAAGGAAAGCCAAAAGCTTAAAGACAAAACTGCTCCAGTAGGAGATCTCACTGTTGTTGTGCGTGTTAGGCCAAGTGCTAATTGTTTAACGGCCATGTGGACGGGCCAGTTATTTTCGTCTCTACAAGACTCTGATTGGCAGCATTTTTCAATATTAGTCTTACAGGTGAAGGGATGGAGAACTGTACGCAGTCTAAATAGTGCCATCAGGGCTGTGTGAAACAGGATCTTTAGTTTAATTCAGTTGCAGTAAAGAGTTTTAATTCTTCTAAGAATACAACTCAGAATTGGCTCTTGTAGGGATCATTTTTTCTTCGAGTGCAGCCTCTACCTGTGGGACCAGAGATGGTTTTAGTCTACTGTGTAATTTAGAAAGGTTCAACCACTGTTCCAATTCCTACAAGAGTATTGCATTAGATATTAACACAGTCCTTAATCTTACAATGGCTTGCATAAGTTTACACACCCATGCTACAGTTGATTAAAAAGAGGAATAAAAAACATCTTATCTCAGGGTATGTGATGATGGGGTGTTGATTAAATTCCAAAGGCCAAGGAAACTTTATCAGGATGCATAGTCTCCTGATCCATGAAATAAAAGTATAAAAATGGGGAATGGGACTTTAACATAGGGGTGTGTGTAGTTATGCCCTCTGTATTTTAAGGAAGAACATTAATGTATTCACAAAACATTATTCACAAAGAAAATTGGTGACCTTAAGGTTGGATTTTCCTCTTTTTTATAAATAAGGCATTAAGATCAATTCATTTTTAATCCTCTTTTTAAGCAAGTGTCCACTTATGCAGCCATTGTGTGTACAGGGTGAATTCAGTGTAACAGTTGGGAAATATATACCTGTATCTGTAAGTGACACTTAAACCTTGAATGTTAGTTAATGACCAGATTCTTTGTGAGTGTTGGACATTTTGGCTCTTGAATAAAGGTTTTGAAGTGCAACTGGTAAAAATGGGTCATTTTTGGGGGACTTCCGGTTATGGCATCGTAGTGGTAGGCTGCATGTGCGTGAGGCTCGCTGTTAAATCCCTTGGAACTATCCTTAACTAGGACCAATAAACATAATTCTACTTGGTCTTGACACACGCGCTTCTACTGGAAAATATGCCACCAAAAAACACTAAAACTGGCCAACAACCGGGTAAAACGGCTTCACAAGGCAAAGGGGCTAATGTTGACACGGCTAATGCTAGCGAAACGCCGCTGGATATTCCCAATGAGGCCAATATACGGGAGGCATCGGAGACTCTAGAGACACCTGAAACACCGGAGGCGCCGGCGGCGTTGAGCCCGACAAATGGTGACATTCTCAAGGAAATTCTGTAGTTAAAGGGGGACATAGCCAAACAATCTACCGACATGTTGAAAGCAATTAACGATATAAAAGGGGATATGCAGTTACACTCTCAAAGAATCAATGAGACGGAGGAGCAAATCTCTAAAAAACAGAAGATGATGTAACTGCTCTTCAAGGCAAAGTTAAAATACTGGAGAAAACTGTGGAGACCCTTTGCGACAGAATTACAGAGCAAGAAGACAGAAGCAGACGCTCTAACTTGAGACTGGTTGGGCTACCCGAAAAATCGGAAGGTTTAGATCTGTGTGGTTTTCTGGAGAAGTGGCTCCGAGATACACTAGGTGAAGGTCTTACCCTGTCCCCCATCATAGAGAGAGCAGGATCGGGCCTATTAACCCTAAATCTACATCGCCACGGGTGGTAATAATGAAGTTTCTGAACTACCGGGACCGGGAAGCCACCCTGAGAAGCGCCAGGAAAATGACTGAGGTACGCTATGAGAATCAACGAGTTGCCTTTTTCCCTGACCTCTCCGCAGAGACACGTAAACTGCAACAGCGCTTCAACGGTGTGAAAACCCAGCTTTGTGCACTGAATGTTCGGTATGGCTTGCTGTACCCAGCTCACCTGATCATCACGCACAATGACAAACGCAGGATTTTTAAATCAGTTGTTGAGGCTAAGGAATACGTTCAGGAAATAAGCTCGCAGACTGGTGACGACTCCGTAACTTAAATCTTTTTCTTTTCGTTCCTCTTGCAATGGAGCCACTGATGAGTATGGCCAAAAACTACAAAACTCAACGGATAATTTCGTAAGTTGCCTTTTTTGTTAAAATGCGTTACTGGCACAATTGTCTTAAGATATGTTTTGGGTATTATTGATATAGATTTTTGATTTATCACGCACTGGGTGCACGTTTATGTGCGTCAAATTTTATTATGATCCAAACATTTCTACTACAGCTAGCTCATGTGTGGCTATGTTATCTGTGCAGATTTACATGTTACCCACTACGTGGATGAAACGTTTTATATAACCCAAGTTCTTAGTCTTAAAGGGTTTAACATCTCATTTCGTTTGGGAAAATGTGTGGGGATTTGTAATAAGGGGCTCACTCCAGATTATTTTGTGTTTGATGACTTTACACGGCCTGAGTTATTTTCAATTACATGATTAATGTTCGATACCTCAGTTATAAATGTGTCCAGTTGGAATGTAAGAGGTCTAAACTAAATTGTCAAGCTTAAACAGGTACTGGGCAGAATTAAACAAATGAAGAGCACAGTGTGTTTCTTACAAGAGACACACTTGGTAGACAAAGATGTGAATAAGATTAAATCTAGGTGGCCTGGTCAGGTATTCTCCTCTAGTTTTACGACTCATGCAAGAGGGGTCATAATATTGATCCATAAATCAGTTCCTTTTGATCTAAAAGATAAATACCTGGATCCATCTGGGAGATTTATTATACTTAGTGGAACTAAAATCTCTACATTAGTCAACTTGGTATGTCTATACGCCCCCAATGGAGATGATCCTGCCTTTTATCAACATTTCTTTTTAACTGTGTTGGGTTATAGGAGCATGTTCATCATCGGAGGAGATTTCAATTGTGTGATACATCCTGTAGTAGACCGTTCAAATAGTTCCGACACATCCAACCAACAAGCCAGGAAAAAGATTGGAAAATTTATGAAAGATCTTAATTTAGTGGAGATTTGGAGACAACTTTATCCAAGTAAGATTGAGTATTCATGTTTCTCTGCTACCTATAAAACATATTCTCGGATAGATTTCTTTTTGATTTCTTCTGGTCTGATATCTATGATTCAGAATTGCTGGTATGAGACTATCCTACTTTCAGACCACACCTCAATTATCTTATCAATTAAGTTTCCCAATTATTATTCATCCCCACTTCCATTTCGGTTTCAAGCTAAATGGCTGAAGTCCGCAGAATTTAAAGAATTTCTTGAAGAAAAAATAACGGAATATTTTAATTTTAATAAAGACCAGACCAGTGCATCAATAAAATGGGAAGCATTTAAAGCCTATATAAGGGGGGATATAATGAGCTACACTCGGCATAAATCTAAAATACATCTAAATAAACTGAAAGGTATTGACAAGCAAATAAAGGAACTGCAGGACCAGCTGCATTACTGTGATGACACTGACAATTATAAAAAGCTTCTCCTATTAAAATCTGAATATAATGAACTCACTACCAATAAAATAGCAACTAGTTTACTGTGGTTGAAACAGTAGTACTATGATCAGGGTGAGAAGGCAGGAAAACTCCTGGCTTGGAGGCTTAAAAAAATACAGACAAGTAGGGCTATTTATTCGAATGTACTTGAAAATGGAGAGAAGGTAGTGGATCCAAAATGTATAAATGACGCTTTTGCAAAATATTATAAAAATGTATATACATCCCAATATCCAGACAATATGGATAAACAGGATCAGTTTCTGGACCAACTCCAATTCCCAACCTTGTCTGGGGAAACTAAAAATGATTTAGATGGAAAATTGAGCATTCAGGAACTTAAGGAGGCACTTGCCCATATTAATGCAGGTAAAGCCCCTTGCCCTGATGGCCTGCCTATTGAGCTTTATAAGAGATTTTCAGATAAATTATTACCTCATCTACTTGAAATGTATAATGAGTCCTATGAGAAGGTCATCCTACCTCCATCCTTAAGATTGGCAGCTATTTCACTTCTGTTAAAACCAGGTAAAGCTCCAACAGACATGGGCTCATATAGGCCTATATCCTTGATGTCATGTGATACCAAAATACTATGCAAAGCTCTAGATCGGAGGATTGAATCACATATTCCTACCTTAATTTCGAATACCAAAATGGATTTGTCCTTGGGCGCCAAGCTTTCACAACACCCGCCGTTTATTGAATATATTATACGAAAAACAGTTTGCCATGGATCATGCTTTTCTGTCATTAGATGCCTAAAAGGCATTTGACAGGATCGAATGGTGTTTTCTTTTTGGGACACTCAAAAGATTTGGCTTGGGCAAAAAATATTTGAAATGGATTAAATTACTATATACAGAGCACATAGCCAAGGTTGTAACAAACAGCCACTTATCAAGTCCTTTTAGCATGTGTAGATCGACACGACAAGGATGCCCATTATCGCCTCTTCTTTTCTTGTTTGCAATCGAGCCACTCGCTATGGCAATACGTAATTCCCCTGATATTACTGGTATTCAAATTGGGGGAAAAGAACATCGCTTGTCTCTTTTTGCAGATGATGTCGTTTTGTTCTTAACTGATATAGAGAGGTCTGTCCAGGCTGTTGGCCAAATTCTGAAGAGGTTTGGTGAATTCTTAGGGTATAAAATTTACCAAAAGAAAAGCTCCCTGTTAATGCTGAACAAAAATAACCCCACAATACAGACGCAATTTACAGGTACCTATGAAGGCTTCACTTACCTGGGAATTAAAATAAATCCTGACATAAAGAAAATTGTTTCAATTAATTATGATCCCTTAGTAAAAAATGTATTAGATTCCTTAGAAAGATGGGATGCCAATCTTTATGATAGGTCGCATTAATATTATTAAAATGTCCATTCTCCCAAAATTCTTATATCTTTTTCAGTCCATCCCTTTACATATTCCAACCTCCTCCTTTTCCTCCTTGAATAAAACCTTTACCAAATTTATATGGAATAGTAAACTCCCCAGGCTGCGGCTCTCCCTTCTATATCTGCCCTATGACCGAGGGGGGCTTAGGTTGCCCAATGTTAAGTTGTACTATTGGGCAGCTCAATTATGCGCTGCTACTTATTCTTTTTCTACCACGGATGCACCATCTTGGATATACATTGAGAACAATACATTGAAGCTACCTTTGACAAATTATCTTTATGCAGCCGAAATCAAACAATTAGTAGAAAACACGAAAAATCCTTTTCTCAAAAATACAATATCAATTTGGCACCAATGTCATTCTGCCTTGTCGGAGGTATCTAAGCTCTCATGTTTGTCGCAAATTTGGGGAAATGATAGATTTAAACCAGGAAGTGCAGACAGGGGGTTTAGAATTTAGCTGAATAATGGCTTGAGTAAAATGGGGGACCTATATAGTGAAGGAGTGTTGATGTCTTTTGAGCAATTGGTAAAGAAATATGGTTTGCTCAAAAAACACTTTTTTAAGTACCTACAGGTTAGAAGTTTCATCACTACCCAACTAAAGTATACTGTGAAACCCCAACTCACCACTATAGAGAACATAGCCCTTAACAATCATCAGAGTAGAGGCCTCCTTCCCAATTTTACAACAAGTTACTACTTTCCTTAAAAGAAAGTAGTCTTTCGTATTTGCAAGCTTGGAAAACTGATTTACAAACAGAAATTTCAGACGATGAGTGGAAACATTCTTGCCTGCTGGCACAGACAAAGTATTAACACCAGGTTTAGATTGCTTCAATAAAAATGGTTATTTAGAACCTACATTACTCCTGTAAAACTTCACCATTTTAATTCTAATATTCCTGATGTTTGTGTAAAATGTGGTGTAGATAAGGGCACTCTTCATCATTGTGGCAGTGTCCGGAACTTCTGACTTTTTGGAAGGAGGTTCCTACATTTGTTTCCCGTTTGACTGAATGTAACGTGCCAATGGACGGTAAACTCTGCTTGCTTCACATCTTTCCTAAAGGGACCTCAAAAAAGAGGAATCTTGTTAGTTTCTGCTTATTGCAGGCTAAACAAGTAACCGCTCTGAACTGGAAGAACACAGAAAGACCAAAGATAAACCAGTGGATCAAACTAATGTCTACCAACCTGGCACTGGAGAAACTGACCTACATTGCGAGAGGGAAACTTGAGGACTTTAAAGATATGTGGTTGCCTTTCTTGCGCCTTGTAAAAGCCTGTGACATGTAAACTATAATTTTGTTTTTTGGCTGATGGAGTGAGCATGGGGTTCTAGGGTGGGGGAAGGCTGTGATTGTTTTTTTATTTTTTTTATTTATGCTCTCTATTCTTTGTTTGTCTTTATACATTCCTTCTTTTGTATGTCTGGAAAACATAAAAAATTCAAATAAAGATAATTGTGAAAGAAAAATGGGTCATTTTAAAGATTAAGAGAGTTAGTAGACATTAAAATAAATGATTGCTGGAATGGCAATAGTAACTTATTTTTTTGCATTTCAAATCTGTTCTATAGTTCCATAGAATTGCTTAGTTACGATTGTTACTTAATTTTAACCTTGACAATAGAGACCTTGAACATTATGTTTGTATTGTTCTCCTCAAAGATGGTCACCTGTAACCTTTTTCAAAAGAAAAGGTCCTATTTCTATTCTGTGACTGAGGTGGTAAAACACTGAAAAACTGACATTACTTGTTCACTGTTGATTTGTTTAACAGTAAAACATTAATGTCACTTACATTTTTACCTACTGTCACAGTAGTGAAATTAGGCATTTTATTTTGAAAGGTTACTAGTGGTTACAGGCAACCATCTTCAGAGAACAATACAATCTGTTTAAATGCCAAAAAAGATTGTGTAATTGACACTAGAATATTCTAATACGAAAAAAGTGTAGTATTTTCGTCACCAAATAGTATTGAAGTAAAAATGATTGAATAGTGTTGAAATAACGTGATGAAATTGTGAAGGATTAAAATGTTCTAAGAGTACAAATACTTTATCAAAACATGTTTCAATCACACTGTATCAACACAAACTACACAGGTTTCTTGAACATGAATAACTTCTGTTAATTTAACATAATTGTTTAATCTGCTGCCAAAGCAAAACATCTGTGTGCAACCAATGTCCACTATTGAATTAAGTTAACCCAACATGTTCTTTTTTTCAGTGTAGCATGGCAAGGCTATAGCGGGATGTCAGTTGCCCCTACACTTCCCCTTCCTTCCAAAGGAGCTTTATCTGAACCCTGGCGTGCGTTAGGGGGCGCTACAGAGTCTGCTGGCGATGCCAGAGCCTAGTCAATGCAAAACTTTGCAGTTTTTCACTTTCCCTAAAATACCATGACAATCTTTAGATTATGTAATTTCTTATCAGTGTGTTCCTCTTGATGGGGACTTCAAACTTTACACAAAACAAAGATTTAACATGACCTCGACCTCTAGCTCACCTGGTAGAGAGACCAAACAAGCCCTTCTGCTTCTTCTTATCCGCTCAGAAAACACGTACTTTAGGGTACATCGTATGTACAGACCCGTCGCCAGACCTCAGTCTTAAGGGGGGCATATGAAATGCATGGGAGGGCACACTTATTATTATTAGCCTAC